>NC_133336.1:123119965-123307023 GCF_042186555.1 Aquarana catesbeiana
TACAGTTGTTATCAGAAAACTCCCCCATTTACTTTTACGGTTAGCATCTGTCCGGTGAAGAAAGTTTCCTTTATGCTCTTCAGTAACTTCAATAGTATTGTTGCATTATGCAAGAGTAATGTCATGCCATTCAAAAACCAACACTGCCCCATAGGGACCCAAAAATTGCCCTTGGAAGAAAAATGTCAGCTTTCCTCATGACAGGCATGGCCTAGACCACTGTTTCTCAACCATTTTTCAGTTGAGGCACATGTTAAAATTATAGACAATCTCAGGACACCCTTTAAAATTATGGAGAGACTTGAGGCACCCCATTCTAAAATGTAAAAAGCTATTCTAATAGCTTTCATATAATGCGGCATCCACACGTAGGGCGCCCAATACTAGAGGTGATTTAATTTTCCAAAGCAAATACACTTTTGCACACTGGTATTGACTAGTATTCCACAATGTTTCTCTTCTCCCTCAATTTCTTTCCATCAGTCAGCTAATGCCACCGCAGTGCTGAGGGAGAGGGGCACAGCAGGGTCAAACAAGAATGCAATGGAGGCAACAGACATCCGGCCTATTAACTGGTGTCATTGGTTGTTAGGATGCCAGTGTCTAGAAAGGCTTTGTGTATCTAAAAGGCAGGCTTGATCCACCTGCTGGCTTGTATACAATAGTTGATCAATTTTTAGGCACTTTGCCTGGGCACCCTGGTTGAAAAAGGCTGGCCTAGACTATAAGGTACTTTGACTTCAGTGCACACTTGGCCCGTTATGTATTTTAGCTGTCTCCTCTCAAAATGAAAAATAATGTTTTTAGAATAAATAAAAATGAGAATGACCATGAAATTGCAGTTGCCTCTACTTGGAGATGTGAGCAGTAATCCATTCTGTTTCCACTCAAGTGCAGCTGTCTTCAAAGAAATGGCCTCAAGGGATCAGACTTCAGTATTATCAATGAACTGTGGCAATAAACCTGCCATTTTGACAAACTGTACTACCAGACCTCATGTACAGTAAATTCTTAATCTCTATAATAGGGATTTTTTTTATCCAATAGTAGGTTTACTGAGCTTGAATTTGAAACTAATGGTGCTTAAAGACACTAGAGAATTTTAACCCAATCCATTAGGTTATGGTCTGTTGGGAGAACATTCAAATGTTTGTAGCCCCCGCCATGATCTAGCCAGAACATTCCCCAGTTGAGTTTGCATGAAGATAAGGCGATCATCCTGGATAGACTTTCCAAGCATTTTACTGTTACCTTCTGGACAGGTGGATGTCCGTAGCAACATCCCTCCCACCCGAATATACAGAATAATAATTTCATATAAAGCTTGTTTAACAGCTAAGACATTCCTGCATGACTGGCCACCATCCAATATATTTGGGCACCTTATGAGAACACAGTGCTCGCTACCTTAAGATCCATTTACACCTCTTAGATGAGCTGAAGTCAGTTTTGTTGAAGAATATTTAGGTGTCGGTGCAGAGAGTAAACTCAGTTTATTTGCTAGGGGACCATTTACCAAACTATGTTTGGCTGACCGATTAATGAACTAGGAATTTTGGGTGTGTGTACTGTAGACGGTAAAGGGGGGGGGGGGGGTTTACTTATAGACAGATGCAAGCATTCAAAAACATTTTGCTGCTTTAGCTTAGAATGACTCATCTGATAATTTATAACTGCTGGTGGAAGAGACGTCTGAAGAATACCCAGGCTGAATCTAAGAATGGTAAGACCTTTATACTATTCTCCACCACCCCTGCCCATTAACAGATTAGAGCAGTTAAGGGTAACTGGTTAGATTGTATGGGTCTTGGATCTGGTTTCAGATTAAAGAAGATAATAATAAAGACTTTGGGGGTTATTTATGAAAGGCAAATCCACTTTGCACTACAAGTGCAAAGTGCACTTGAAATTGCACTTGGAAGTGCAATCGCTGTAAATCTGAGGGGTAGATCTGAAATGAGGGGAAGCTCTGCTGATTTTATCATCCAATCATGTGCAAGCTAAAATGCTGTATTTTTTATTTTCCTTGCATGTCACCCTCGGATCTACAGCGACTGCACTTCCAAGTGCACTTTCAGTGCGATTTCAAGTGCACTTTGCACTTGTAGTTTGCACTTGTAGTGCAAAGTGGATTTGCCTTTGGAAAATCCTCACTTTGTTTATCAGAAATAAAGATTATTAAATAGCAATAAAATAAGAATATTATTCTTTTAAGTGTCACTAAGCCCACATCATAAAAAACTATCAATAAATGCTATATTACATGCTGTTCATATTCACTCAGTCACTATAAGATTTGTTTTCTGTATTCTGCAAAAAACCTGGTTGATCCTCCTGCTCTCTATCTCCACCTTCTGTTCATGTCCCCAATACAGTCCAAGAAGGTAACGCGGCTCCAGGTAATCCCAGTGTAATGGATCCAATTGTGCTGGGCGCAACCCACAGCTCGCCACCGATTAGTAACCGAAAAAGAAGAAACGGCTGCACACTGGCAAAAGTGATCCAGTGTAGATTTATTGTGACAAACTGTTATTCATGACTGCCAACCAAGACAAGAACAACTGAGAGGGACGCGTTTCACACTGCAATAGTGCTTCTGCAATAGAAGCACTTTTGCAGTGTGAAACGCATCCCTCTCCATTGTTGGCAGTCGGTATACCAGTTTCTCACAATAAATCTACATTGGATTGTTTTTGCCGGTGTGCAGCCGCTTCTTCTTTTTCATGTCCCCAATTCAGCTGTGGTGGCAACTCTGCACATACTTCGTTTACAGTGAGTTTCTATGCTGAGCATTTCCTAACTATAACATCTGAAAAGCCCATGTCACTATAGCGTCACGCATGTGGGCGTATACACAGTGATAAATGACAGTCCGCTCCCTCCTTCCTCCTCTATGCCCACTAAGCAGCGAAACACAATGGGGGGCGGGATATTACATTTAGATTTTATGGAGGCTTCACTTCCATCTTATTCTAAGACACAGGCTGGAGGGACATGACACAGCCTGTGACTGGCAGTAATACGCCCACACCATGTTGTTGACAAAAAAATTATAAAGATTTGATTTCAAAGTAAAAACCGTTTATTGATATTATTTATTTTTACTTTGTATTCCAAAGGTTGTTTTCTTTTTTATTCTGAACATGTGACCAGCAGCAGAGGACTAGAAGCTCCTCCTGCTTATGTTTCCCTGCAGACAGGCTGGGAAGAAGCTGGGTCATGTGACAGCTGTATATCAATTAGGAAAGAAGGTACTTGGATGCTTTTTTTTTTTTTTTAATTTAAAGTGGAAGTCCACCCTAACACTTAAATTCTCACCCTGCAATCATTAATGTGAGCTAAGTTCAGCCTTATGTCTCAGAATGAAAATATCCAAGTTTTTCTGTCTTTATTTTGCAGAATCCAGTGCCGTCACATGACTTCAATTCTGCTTCCTTCTGAGACAAAAATCAGCCAGTGGGTGTGGTTCTTGAAAGCTAGTGACATCACTTCCTGGGAGGGACAATGTTCCCGTGTAGCCAGGATGGGAGGAGCTGATCATAGGTTCCCGCTCATTGGTCTCTCATTGTACATCCTAACTCATGAGAAAATGCAGAAATAAAAAGCCCCATCCACACAGGACAGGGGGGGGGGGGGGGAGTTGTGGGGCAGATATACAGCATTGCTGTGCACAGGATAAGGGAGCTGGACATGGGGGGGGGGGGGGAGACAGTCAGTGTAGCTGGAAGTGCTCTGGGGTCTCAGCTCAGCCTAAAATGATCACAGTACAGGCAACCACGCTAATGGCCCGTACACATGATCCCATAATTGGATGAAAAATACCGCTTTGACGCGATCATTCGATAATCGGACCGTCAGTACAGAGCTTTCGAGAGCCGATCACGACAATTTATTCGATCGGACAAGCACGGAATTTTTCCTTGTAAGATACCAGATCGTGCGATTTTCGTTTAGTCAGTACAGTTTTTTTTTCTCTGTCGTACGAAAATTTTTGTGACTTTAGTAACCTATTCAATTTCTACTAGCGAATATTACGCGAAAGAAGTCAGACGATCTGTCGTCCAATTTTCGGATCGTGTGTACGGGCCATTAGGCTCGGTTTCCATTCGTGCAACTTGTAATGCGACTTTGGACACATAGTCACATGACAAGTCACAGCCCATTGATTTCAATGGCACCTGTTCCCATATATGCAACTTTGGAAATCAGCAACTTTGAAAAGGTGCCTGCACTACTTTGATGCGACTTTGATCCAGAAAGTGTAAAGTTGGATCAAAGCTGCACTCTAAATCATGCAACTTTGTGGTCGTAATAGTGGAAACGTAGACTAAGGCTCCGTTTGCACTAGTATGAATTGTCATAGTGGAAACATGACTTGTCATGTGACCATGTACCCATAGTTGCATGACAAGTTACAGCCCATTGATTTTAATGGTACCTGTTCGTATCATTGTGACTTTGAAAAGGTACCTGCAATGCTTTGATGCGACTTTTATCCAGAATGTAAAGTTGCTTTAAAACCACACTCCAAAGTCGTACTCTAGCCTTAGGCTACGTTTCCACTAGTGCAACTCCAAAGCTGTGTGATTTTAGAGTGCGACTTTGAGTGCAACTTATCCAACGTTACACTCTGGATTAAAGTCGCATTAAAGTAGTGCAGGCACCTTTTCAAAGTTGCAAAGATAGGAACGTTTGCTATTGAAATCAATGGGCTGTGACTTGTCCTTAACCACTTCCCATCCGCACTATAGCCGAATGACTGCTACAGCGTGAACCTACTTTGCCGGCAGGGCGTCCATAGACGTCCTCCCGTGCTCGAGCGGCCTGCTAGGTACGTGCGGCGCACTCTGTGATCAGCGAGTCTGAGACTCGGCTGATCACAGATCGGAGTAAGAGGTCGATCCCGACCCCTTACCACATGATCAGCGGTCAGCCAATGACAGCTGATCATGTGATGTAAACAGAGCTGGTAATTGGCTATTTTTTCTCCTCACGCTGGTAGTGTGAGGAGAAAAAAAAGCCGATCACCAGCAACTGTGGGAAGGATATCAGTCCCAATCGTGGAGAGTCTCTGCAGAGGCTTCTGTGCCACCTACCAGTGCACAACAGTGCCGCCCATCAGTGCCCACAGTGTCACCTATCCGTTCCCACAGTGCCACCTATAAACGCCAACAAACAGTGCCACCTACCAGTGCCCATCAGTGACATCTTTCAGTGCCACCCATCAGTGCCGTCTTATCAGGGCCCATCAGTGCAGCCTCATCAGCGAATATCAATGAAGGAGAAAGATTACCCATTTGCAAAATTTTATAACAAACTATGAAACAAGTTTTTGTTTTGTTTTTTTTCAAAAATTTCTGTCTTTTTTTTGTTTGTTTAGCAAAAAATAAAATCCCAAGTGGTGATTAAATACCACCAAAAGAAAGCTCCATTTGTGTGAAAAAAATTATAAAAATGTAATTTGGGTACAGTGTAGCATGACCGCGCAATTGTCATTCAAAGTGTGACAGCGCTGAAAGTTAAAAATTGGTCTGGGCAGGAGGGGGGTTTAAGTGCCCAGTAAGCAAGTGGTTAAACTCATTACTCACATGTAGCTTCCTCAGCTGGCCATGTGCCACACCATGCACACAGTGTCATCACAGTGCCACACCATGCACACAGTGTCATCACAGTGCCACACCATGCACACAGTGTCATCACAGTGCCACACCATGCACACAGTGCCATGCAGAAACAACCACGTGGTTGTACAATGAAGAAAATCTGCAGCGTTTTGCATTGTAATCTCTCTATTACAGTTTCTAACAAACAGAACAGACTTCCAAAGCCTGCCCTCCCCCTCTCTCTCTCTCTCTCTCTCAGGAGAAACTGCTATCCAAAAACAAGGCAATGAAGACAGAGGAGATCTGAGAAGGAGAGGAGAGATGTGGATGGGGCTGGGCAGGTCTAGGCATGTCCCCCTAAAAAGGAGAGGAGGGATGGTGGTGGGGGCGTGTAGGAGAGAAGGACAACGTTTTTAGGAAGTGAGAGGCCCCCATGCAGAATTCAGAAATAAAGAAGTAAGGTTGTCCCTGAAGAACAGGAAGAAGCTGATTGTCTGGCTTTGATTAGACTTTCTAAGCGACACAAACTGCTATACAGGAAATGAATAATATCAAAGATATTTTACATATAATTAATAAAAAAATTTTCATTTTTGACTGGACTTCCACTTTAAAATAATTAGTGTCAGCCTCCATATACAGAAATATAAGGGACAAAGAAAGTAAATTAAACAGTGTGTGGTTAGTATCACTTTAACATGCAGTTCATTTAAAACTTTAGAGATTTGTTAAGTGTTATGCAGCGTACACATGGGCGGACTTTCCGACCGAACTGGTCTGACGGACCGAATCCAGCGGACAATCCGACCGTGTGTGGGCTGCATCGGACTTCTGATGGACCGCTTCGGTCGAAAATCCGACGGACTTTAGATTTGAAACCTGCTTTAAATCTTTACGTCGTAACTCAGTTCCTAATGGAAAGCCCGTTCGTCTGTATGCTGGTCCGACGGACCAGATACAACGCAAGGATAGTACTACATCTCGCGCTTGCTGCAATAGGAAAAACAAATTTTTCTATTGCGGCGAGGGGGAGGCGACGATGTCCCTTAGGTCTGGCATGTATTTTTAGGGGAACCACCTACGCCGGAAAAACGGTGCGGGGTCCCCCCCAAAATCCATACTAGACCCCTATCCGAGCACGTAGCCCGGCCGGTCAGGAAAGAGGGTGGGGACGAGCAAGTGCCCCCCCCCCGAACTGTACCAGGCCACATGGCCTCAACATGGGGGTGGGTGCTGTGGGGGAGGGGGGTGCCCTGCTAGCGGTGGCCCAGACTTCTGCGTCGTCTTCTTCCCTCTTCTCTTCTTCCGATGTTGACACGACGCTCTCTCCCATTGTAATGCTGTGTGAGCGCTCCGCAATGACATATGTAGGCGGTGAACCCGCCCCCTTATGACGCCACAGTCCCGGGGCATGTTGGGACTGTGATGTCATAAGGGGGCATGGCCAACATCACCCCATGACCACGCCCACTTATGACATCACAGTCCCAACATGCCCCGGGACTGTGGCCTCATAAGGGGGCGGGGTCACCGCCTATATAAGTAATTGCGGAGCGCTCACGCAGCGCTACAGTGGGAGAGAGCGTCGTGTCAACATCGGAAGAAGAGAAGAGGGAAGAAGACGATGCAGAAGTCCGGGCCACCGCTAGCAAAAGAGCGGCAGAAGATAGCGGAGGAGCCCGGCAGAAGAACTGGACACTGGAAGAAGAGGTCGAACACCGGGAGAAGAGGCCAGAGAGCAGGAGAAGAACTGGAAACCGGGAGAGGAGGCCAGAGAGAGCAGTGAAGTCGGAAGAAGACCCCTGAAGTCGGAAGAAGACCCCCGGAGCTGTCGAATAAATTACTTTAAAAACCTGTGTAGTGTGTTTTTTTTATTGACACTTTTTCCCTAGGTGAATGGGTAGAAGTACGATGTACCCCATACTCGTTCACATAGGGTGGGGGGCCGGGATCTGGGGGCCCCCTTAATAAAGGGGGCTCCCGGATTCCGATAAGCCCCCCGCTCGCAGACCCCGACAACCAACGGCCAGGGTTGTCGGGAAGAGGCCCTTGTCCTCATCAACATGGGGACAAGGTGCTTTAGGGTGGGGGGGCTGCAGGGCACCCCCCTCCCCCAAAGCACCCACCCCCCATGTTTAGGGCATGTGGCCTGGTACGGTTCAGGAGGGGGGGGGGGCGCTCGCTCGTCCCCACCCCCTTTCCTGACTGGCCGGGCTGCGTGCTTGGAAAAAGGGTCTGGTGTGGATTTTGGGGGGAATCCCACGCCGTTTTTTTCGGCGTAGGGGGTTCCCCTTAAAATCCATACCAGACCTAAGGGCCTGGTATGCCCCGCGACGGGGCTCGCAATTTGTCAATCTCGCTGATAAAAGTGGCGAGATTGACTTCCTTTTCTAGTTCCGTCGTACCCGAGTCACGTTCAAAATGAACGAACTTATTCATGTGTGAGCAAGTCCGTTCATTCGGAAAGTCCATCGTAACTCCGTCGGGAAGACTGGCAGACATTGCCGGAAAGTCCGGTCGTGTGTAGGCAAGTCCGTCCGTAGTCCGGTCATGTCTAGGCAAGTCCGTTAGTAAAAAAAAGTCAGTTGGAAGTCTGTGAAAAGTCCGTCGGAAAAATACACAGGGTTCTTCAGTAGATGCTTGTCAACCCCTACTGCCAACTGTGCCAAGTAAGTTATACCCAGTGTTGTGGTGTTGCTCAGTTTACATCTCTAAAAATAGCTATCGGTAATTGGTATCAGAGAGAAAAAGTATCGGTACTCCGTCTTAAAATAACACTAAACGATATGCTTATTTTAAAAAAAATAATCCATAGCCGCCCACTATTTACTGGTCCTATAATGTATTTTTCATGAAAATTTAATGGGTATTTGCAATCTCCTTTTAGTGCCCGTTCACACCGGTGCAAATTGTCATGCGATTTGACCGTTCCAAGCAAGTCGCACCCTATTGTTGGCAATGGAACCGATCAAATCGGTGCGACTCCGACTTTGTGCTGCTGCACCGACTTGGAAATAAGATTCCTGTACTATTTTTTGTGATTTCAGGTGCGACTTGCATAGACATCTGTGGATGAAGTGGCACTGATGTCAGCCAAGTAGCAACTGAAATAGCGCTGACCTTCTATTTTTTGAAATCGTGCTACTTCAGGTGAAGTAGCACAATTTCAAAGTAGCATCACTGTGAACTAGGGCTTAATGTCCTCTATAAGCTCCCAAGTCTCTACTCCTCCCCCCCCCCCCCTTTACTTCAGTTTGTTTGGAACAAGTAGTGCATATTAGTTCTGATTGTGTTCTGTATACACTACAGATACCATAGTTCCTAGTTCACCTTGGGAACAAGCAAGTGAGGGCGGCTACACTCCTACATAGAGTGGAACTGTGGATGAATGAATGTAGCCACCCTCTAACAAGAAGTGGGATCTGAGCAGCAAAAAAGGAATTTGGAGGAGACAGAGCAATAGAAGGTACTGTTTGTGAGTTAAGAATACATACTTGAATAGGTTTAAAAAAAACAGAGCTAAGTATCCCTTAAGGCAGCCTTGTGTCTAAAGTCGTGTCCTTTACACAGCTGCATAATGGACGATGGCACAGAAAGCATTTACAGCTACTGAAGACGTACCCATGGATGAGCATTCTATGAGCTTTTTTTTTTTCATTGGAGAATTTAAACCTGCTGTAAATGTTTTCTTTAACATTACCCATGTAGTTTTTCTAGGTGACCACATGAAATCCCAGTTATTGGGAAGTAGTAAGAGAAACTTAAAGTGATTGTAAAGACCTTTGTTATTTAAAAAAAACAAAACATGTCTTACTCCACTGTGCAGCTCGTTTTGCACAGAGTGGCCCCGAACCTGCTCTTCTGGGGTCCCCCAGCGGCTCTCGTAGCTCCTCCCTGCAACAGATGACCCCCTAGGAGAAGCGCTTTCCTTGGGGTTGTTACCTTGCAAACGCGTTCCCGAGTCCAGCATTTGGACACCGAATGCAGGACTCGGCCCCGCCCCCGGCGCTCGTGTCATTGGATTTGATTGACAGCAGCGGGAACCAATGGCTGTGCTGCTATCAATCTATCCAATCAAGAGCCGAGAACCCCCTAGCAGAGAAGACAGCGCGTCCCCGTGGGTGAAGTTCGAGGGCTCAGGTAAGTAAAACTGGGGGGCTGGGGGGCCGGTCACTGACAGGTGTTTTTTTTTACCTTAATTTTTATTTATTTATTTCAGATACTTATATAGCGCTGTCAATTTACGCAGCGCTTTACATATATATTGTACATTCACATCAGTCTCTACCCTCAAGGAGCTTACAATCTAAGGTCCTTAACTCACATTCATACATACTAGGGACAATTTATACAGGATCCAATTAACCTACCAGCATATCTTTGGAGTGTGGGAGGTGCAGCATAGGATGCATTAAGGTGAAAAAACACGTAGGTTTACAACTCCTTTAATAAAACCTCACTGATCTTTAGTATCTTGACATAGCCAGACATAAGGCCACGGGTAGTATTTTCAGTGTATGCCCCAAGGAAGGACTGTATGCACTGGATGCTTGTCTCAGTAATCTCATTCACCACCTGCATTATTTAAAGTCTGATGTATGACATTTAAACCACAGAATGGAACAAGCCTTAAAGACATGTGTCTAGCCTGATGTTTTTTTGACAGGCTAAAACTCTTAGTCAAACAGCTCTGAATACTAAGTTGAAAGACATATATGATTTAATCAGGTTCAGCGTTACAGGGCTGCATTGAGGACAGAGTGTCTGGTATGGAATCTCTGTCCTCAGTACCCCCCACTATGTCTCCAAAAGTGCCACCTGGAGTGGTCATCTGAATTGGCCTCATTGGAGGCACAGCTCTGCTTGTTCTTTTCTTTACACAGCCTTAAGCAGGCAATAAAGGAAGCAATTTTCTTTTCTGAAACCACAGGTGTTGCTGGATTCCCCCATCAACACGGTCAGTGTTGATGGGGGAATCCGTCCCGTAGAGCTATTGTGTTCTCCTGGCAGGGGGAGCCATCCCCACCGGGAAAACACAGTGATTACTGCTGCTGGCTATAATAGCCGCTAGCAATAATCGCATGTAAATCTGAGAGGCTGGTTAATATCCATGTTGATCGATCAATCAACTTGGATACATTCAGCCTGCACAAACATGGTTCGGATCAGCAGGGATTTGAACCGTCTGTGGCCGGATTTAGACTGACAGCCGTATGCTGTGTAGTATAATTTGATTGCTTGATATTGCTGGCCTTCCCTACAAGTTGTTTGTAGGTGTGTGAAACTTCTACCAGCTGGCATGCACACCTAAAATCCGAGGGTCCCAAATCTGTTGAACATGCACTCTGTACTGTGCATTAGTTATCTCTGTCATTATTTACAGTTGGTCAACATGCATTATGGGCCACCTTTTGTCATTATCTAAACATAGGCCTGCTTAGATGTAGAAAATTAGGTAAATGTTGACTCATCAGACAAGAATACTTTTTTTCCGTTGCTCAAATGTTGAAACTTTGTCCTATTTGGCCCAGGTTATGCATCCAAGAGGATTGTCCTCAGACACAAATGCTCTTTAAACGGGAGCTTTGCCATAAATGCCAGCTTTGTGAGACAATGCACACTAATTGCATACTTTGTTGCAGAGCTGCCGATTGAGTTCTGTGATTATTTCGGCAGCCTCACTTTCGTTGCATTTAGCGGCAATCCTGTTATCTGCTCATCTGCCCTTTGCTGAGCTTTAAGGGAATTGTGCGGTCATAGCATACACAGCATTTTATAAAATTTGTATTGTAATATGAACACACGCAATAGTTATCTTTGGTAATCCAATACATTTTACTTGAAAAATTTCCTTTTATGTTGTGAGTGCTGCCTGTCTGCTGACCATCTCTCCACAACTACCTGGATTCCCTTCACGCTTTCCAGCCTGTCCTCTGCTGTTTCCTTACGATTTCTAAGGACTACATATCCCATGGTACCTTGCTGCCGATAAGCAGTGATTCTTGTACTGACTCCGCCTCATGACACTCCCCCTCTCAGCCCCTCTGTAGATCAGAAGGCCGGTTCTGTGAATTCTGTGACATAGTGCCTAAAAAGAAAGCAAAGCTTGTTCAGGTTAATAGGAGTAGGAAATAAATAATTGATAGTCAGTGTTGAAATGAATGTATGATTTTACATGTTGACCACAGATACACTTCGTCTGTCAGAAGTTCCTCTCTAACCATGCAGTGTGTTCATGTTTGGCATATGCAGTCATTATTTTTTATAGCCATCACCCTTGATTTGTTAAATGATTTTGTTGTTTTATTTTGATTGATGTACCTGCAGTTAAGGCACCAATTATTTACTTCATTTTTTTTTGCAGCTCTATTAGTTGCCTCAGGTTATTTTGAAAAACTTGCGTAAAAATGCAGAGTGACATCTCTTTTAGCTGACACATGTTAATTGGCATTGAATGTATGATTCACTATACGAGTTGTGCTTGTAAATTTGATGGAGCTGGCATTTCCGCCTGAATGCTGCACTTAGAGCAGTAAAGCCCCTTTCACACTGGCTGTCCAATCGGGTCCGCCTGTCAGACAGATCTGATCAGACACTCCATTCTCCTCTATGGTGCGGCGGATGTCAGCAGTGACCTGTCCGCTGACACCCGCTGCTATCCGATCCTCTTCGCCAAAACCAGACGGATGGAGGTCCTATTTTCCATCCACCTGGCCGATCGGATGGGATCAGATGAAAACTGACAAGCGGACAGTTTTCATCCGGTCTCTCCATAGAGGAGAACAGGACTCTGTCCATCTGCACAATGAGATGTAATCCATCTGCTCAGCGGGGATCAGCAGAGTGATCTCCCCGCTGAACAAGCGGATCCCACAGAACGGAGGCGCCCGTGTGAAAGGGGCCTTAACTAGAAATGTCTGTGGCTATGTGACCATCGATCATGTGAGTAGTCCGCATTGACCTGGAGTGATGAGATCAGCATTTTCTAATATGAGGGGTGCCCCAAAAGTTCACGGCCCGACATGGAAGGAGTGAGCACACATACCTGAGACTTTATCACTGCACCAAGCCACTCTCACAGATGTTTGGGGCTGAAATGGCGCATGCGTGGTATACAGTTTTTGTGAGTTCCTTGCCCCCCCCCCCAGTGTCCAATCACCATAAGATAGCATATAACCTATGGTCTATGAATACTAGTTATGTCTCCTGAACTGCTCTCCAAGATGAGAAATTTACAGGGAAGCCCAAATTCCTAAATTCTTTGTTTAATACAAGCAGTGTCAGTACTTGACGTTGGTATCGGCCTCCTGCAGCTCCTGTACAGCAGGACTTCAGTGTAAAAGGTAGGAGCAGTACAAAGCAGCCAGTCAGTTTATGTGCTAACAAGAAGTACGCTGATAGGAGGAGATAGAAAAACGACAAAGAGAGGAGCTCATCACTCTGCTGCTTCTCCTTTCATTGTCCAAACACAGGCTGGGGTGAGTCCAGGACACCCTGGGCTCAGAGGAAGTGGATTGAATGATACTAGCCATCAGACTGAGGACATCTAGCTGCAGAAAAATGTACTGCGGGGGGGGGGGGGAATTCTCTAGACTTCAGGTGAACGTTGCAGCAAATGCTGTTTTTACTTGTTACTGTTTTAGGCTGTTTATTGTTAGCTGGAGTTTTGCCTTAACCTGTAATTAACCTGCAGTATTTGTGTAATATTTAACCAAAATAGGCAAATACACAAGGTAACATTTTAGAAGCTCTCTTCCTGCTGAAGGAAAGGGATACCTACTGGATGCTGTGGTAACACACACAGTTCCAGCTTCAAATTGAGGTTTCTTGTGCCAAAAGCTAAACTCTTGTTGTGCCTTTATTCATTCACAGTTGTTCAGGCTCCTCTCCTAAAACTGCTTACTCTGATTTCACTGTATGTTTTACACCATGTGAATTAGAAGCTGCAGCAAGTCTGCTATTGCCCGCCTCATTTCTTTGCAGGAAAACATCCAGCATCACTTGGCGCTTTCCTCCCCAGCCTGACTGTTTGTGGCCCGCCCCTTTCATTCATTGAATTGAATTTCTTTCAATCATGGAGGCTCAGCATGACATGTGGGTGTCACAGCTTTCTGTTTTCAGGATGATACTATGTACAGCACTCTGCCGACCCCTCCCAACAGCCATGATCTGCCTGCCTTGCATGGAGAAGCACAGAGACCTAGTGATGATTTTTTAAATAATTTTATCAATACAACAGCGAGGAGAAAGGAGGACCAGGAAAGGCAAAGTATAAAACTATATTTTGGGGTAGTGCAATAGTAATGTTCTGTGCATAATATTTTTTAAATAAAATAAAATTATAGGTAAGTTGTAGAAGAGTGCCTAGTGGCAGGTAATATGGGGATACAAGCCGTTGTAAACAGTGCCCTCATTCTACTGTTTCTAATACAGATAATTAGAAGGCATGCAGTACTCCATACTTAGTTAGCAATGATAAGTCTGCTACTTAGGGATAATTGCGGAAGCCTTTCAGCAGCCTTATATATATGTTACAGTATTATAGCAGTGACAGTAGTAACTAGTCCAATTATTCTGAAAAGGGACAGACAATAAAACTTCTAATAGACCAAATTAAATGTAATCTGTCCTCACGTTACTCGAATAACCAGTTTTACATCTAACGTCCAAAACAAATAAACCTGCATGATGTTTCCATTGCTGGAGTATCAGAATACAAACCCCTCTACAGCATACTCCACGTCTGATGTTCCCGCCACGCCAAAATAACTCCATATTTTTTATACTATGTGACCACCCAGCCCCCGCTGTCACCTTATCTGCTGGCCACATTTACGTCCTATCACTAATCTCCCATTGAGGCTTTTGCTATTTAAGTAACAGACCTTTAAGGAACATCTCACATAGATTATAGGATTGTCTCAGCAGGACCTTTATCCCTTAAATGTGTTTAACACTTCTTCTGCTGCAGTCATACCCCTCATAATGCCATAAAACTCTTAGCTATGGTCCTATGAAACATCATATTTTTGAAAGAAATTAAAAAAATGAATACACACACACTAATTTTAAAATAAATATATATATATATTTCATGATATTGTTAAAGCATCTCCAATATATTGCCTGTACTCACAAAATGCCTCAACCCATGGGGTTTGAGGAGAGTAAGGCTAGCCATACACGCAGGGCCGCTGATCAGGCAGTAATGCTGACCCTCTTGTGCCAGGCCCGGGCCCCATCAGTTCAAAGGGGGGGCCCAGGCAACTGCAGAGTGTGCTGATTTGTGACTCTTGTGGATCCCTCTGCAGCGCTTTTGCCCCCCCTTCTGGCCTCGCTGCAGGAGGATCGGTTCTATTATCTGCCCCTTCCATCTGCTGTCTGTACTCCCCTGTTTGCCTCACCTTCCCCACAGTGCTGCCAGCTTTCTTCCTCTCCTCTCCTCAGCAGCTGCTATAGCTCCACACTAATGCTCCTTTCACACGGGGGCGGCGTCGGCGGTAAAACGTCGCTATTGTTAGCGGCGCTTTACCGTTGGTATTCGACCGTTAGCGGGGGTGGTTTTATCCCCCGCTAGCGGCCGAGAAAGGGTTAAAAACCGCAGCAAAGCACCTCTGCAGAGGCGCTTTGCCGGCGGTATTGCCACGGTGTCCCATTGATTTCAATGGGCAGGAGCAGTATACACACCGCTCCTTCACCGCTCCAAAGATGCTGCTAGCAGGACTTTTTTTCCATCCTGCCATCGCATCGCTCCAGTGTGAAAGCCCTCGGGGCTTTCACATTGGAGACAAAGCAGCGGCACTTTCATTTCGGTTTGCAGACGCTATTTTTAGCGCAATAGCGCCTGCAAACCACCCCAGTGTGAAAGGGGCCTAACACACTACAGCCATGTTGCATGGCACTTGCAACGCAGAGCTATTTATTTGAATGGGCCTTGTTTAATGAGGGTAGAATTTCTGCCATGGCTGCAGAGCATTGCGCCCGTGGTATTTTAGCAAAAATGTCATTTGCTATTTTCAGGGGGAGGTAGGCTGTACGGGGCCCTGTGTTTTCTAACCGCAGCCCTGCATACACAATACGTTTTCTCTAATTCAGATCCACAGGCTGAACAAAAGAAATTGCTCAAATTTCCCCATCCACACCAAACAGCTTTGATGGAGGAAGCTCTCCTACTGGCTGTTGTATTCAGACGACTGCAGAACCTGTGTCTATCTGAATACTGAAACGGTGACTGCAGCTGATTGGATGCAGTCGCTATTTGCCTGACAGTTCTCGATCCAGCACCTTTGATTTATTTATTTCAGGTACATTTATAGTAGGGGTCGACCGATATAGTTTTTTCAAGGCCGATACCGATATTTTTTGGCTGCCTTTCAGGCCGATAGCCGATATTCTGTAGATTTTAACATTTTTTATTTTTACACTGTCCTTTTTAAAAAAAAAAAAATAGTTTTTTAATCGCTGTTATTGCTCTCACAAGGAATGTAAACCTCCCTTGTGACAGTAGTAGGCAGCACAGGTACTCTTTATGGAGGGATCGGGGATCTATAAAACCTCAAACCCCTCCTCTGCACTTGAAAGTATTCAAAACGTCAAGATCTGCGTTTTTGAAAATTGTCTATTTTTTTAAAACTGGCGCCTTTAGGATGCCTGTAATCCGGAAGTGATGTCATGATGGGGTTACTAGACCTGAGACCCAGACAAAGCCAATCTGCTTTGTTCGGGTCTTCTGCCAGCCGGCGGATGTGTTGGCTGGTCGCTCGGGCCTCCCGGTGGGATGGGAGACCCCGGCGGACAGGTGGGGGGGGGGGAGATTGTCTTCTCCTGCTGCTTGTAATAACAGCTGAGCATCACCCTGGTACAACCCCTTGAAGCAATATTGGTAACTTCGGTAAGTTTGTGACCGATACCCATGCTTCAAAAAAAAAAAATATCGACCGCACTGTCAGTTGACCCCTTTTTAATAGTGCTGTCAGTATATGCAGCACGTTAAATATGCATTGTACAGTCCCTGCACCCAAGGAGCTTACAATCTAAGGTCCCTAACTCACATTCATAAATACACATACTAAGGCTAATTTAGACAGGAGCCAATTAACCGGCCATCGTGTCGGTTAATGTGGGAGGAAACCCGGAGTACCTGGAGGAAACCCATGTAGGCACAGGGAGAACTTGCAACCTATGTGCAGGTAGTGGCATGGTTGGGATTAAAACCCACAACCCTAGTGATAAGCAGGTGTGCTAACCACAAAGTCAAGCCAGGTGGTGCCAGCAGGGCTGCCCACAGCTTGAATTTAGAGCCCTGTATGGCCAGGTTGAATGTGCGCCCCCTCCCCTCCTTTTAGTCACATAATGCAGCTCTTTGTGCGGTGTAGGGGGCGAGGGGTGAGCACAAGCATACAGATATCAACTTCATGAATAAGCTATTATCTTACAGTATTTTTTCTTTTTAAATGAGGGCAAACCAAGGAAGGTTATTAAAAAATTTCTTCTGAAAGAAGTGATTTTGCTTGCTAGAACTCTATGGGCTTATTCACATGGGCGGCTAGGGGGTGGTAAAAGCAGGCGGTTGGAGTTGTGGGTTTACGGCTCCCTTTAAGGGTGTACACATGCCGCAATGCGTGTCCTTTTACGCTGTATACAGTTTTCATGCCATTACTTTTTTTTTAGTTAATAACTAGTCTTGAAGGAGGCTTTCATATACACATTATTTTTCTACCATATTTAATAAATGTTAAAGTGGTTCTAAAGTCTAAACATTTTTTACTCTAATGCGTTCCCTCCTTTAAGTTACAAAAAAAATTCCACTACTTGTTGTGCCACCTCCCTAAACACTTACCGGACTCCTCCACCGATCCAGTGCTGTCCCATCTGCAGAAATTCTGCTTTCTCTTCCTGCTTTCACAGGACACACTGAGAGCAGTAGAAACCATTGGCTCCTGCTGCTGTCAGTAAAATCCTGAGGAGGGGTGGGGCTTACTGGTGCCACTCATGCAGCCCAGCTCAGGAGCCCGCCCACATGTGAGCCCCCTCAGCACATGACTTTCTGGTGTGGAGGAGGGGAGAGCTGTGGTGGGAACCCCAAAAGAGGAGCTAAGGGGCCGCTCTGTGCAATACCATATCACTTTAAGCCATTTTATCAAAATGTTTTTTCTCATTTCCAATCAGCAAAACAATGAGCGGTGACCGGCTGAAAAGGTTTATGAAGTTCCACAATGACTCCTGGAGGTCACCGTGTGATTGAGCTGAACTTGCTCTTTCTTCCTTTATATCACTGACCTCTGGCTGGGGCCCAGTTAATAATTATCAGGGGCCCGAAAGTTAAATACTATCAGGATTCCTGCCTTGAAGTGGAAGGAGAACTATTAACCCTTGTGGGTACAGGTAATCTCAGCCTACTGAGAAGAATAGGATCCTGTTCACAGTAATATTTGTGGCTTTCAGTGTGGAGAGAGGATCATAACATGGGCTATGTTTATTATTGAGGGCACTTTCACACTGGGGAGAGGGGGACGTCGCTTGTTTTAGCGGCGCTTTTAACCCCCGCTAGCGGCTGAAAAAAGGTTAAAAGCGCCGCTGCCAAATTGCTTTGTAGGCGCTTTTCGGCGGTGCTGCCCATTGATTTCAATGGGCAGGGGTGCTTTAGGAGCGGTGTATACACTGCTCCCAAAGCGCTACAAAGATGCGGCTTGCAGGAATTTTTTTTAACATCCCGCATGCGCATCGCTCCAGTGTGAAAGCAGTCAGGCTTCCACACTGGAGTGACAGGAGAGGCGCTTTTCAGGCGCTATTTTTTTTAGCGCTATAGCGCCTGTAAAGCGCCTCAGTGTGAAAGTGGCCTTATTGGATCCAAATGCACTCCAACAATGCCGCATGTCTTTGTGGTGCCCTTAGGCCCCTTTCACACCTTTTGTGTTTTAATGTTTGTAAAGGGAAACAACACATGTGTCAGAAGAAACCGTGTTACCCAATGAGACAGCTCAGATCTGCTGTTTGAAAAGTGAGGCATGCCCATTTTCTGTGCATTTTCATTTGCTGTGATGCCCAATGGAATAATATAAATGTGCTGCATCACAATTCATCTACTAAAACATTGACAATAGCTGGCATGGGTATATGTGAAACTTAACATGCTGAAACACGCGTCCTCAATGGCAGTTCACATCCGGGTGCTGCAGCACATTTTTGAAAATATAAAAAAATGATTGCATGCCTACATGCATTTTGAGACCCATAGAAGTCAATAATAACATGTGAAAGTGCATGTATGATGTATTCTGCATGCATTTTAAGCCTCTGGCAACCAGCCTAAAAAATGTTTTTATTTGACCAACATGAATGTGGAAATGCGCACTGAAAAAGAAGTTAAACCCATGAAAATGGAAACAGAAGCACATACATTGACTATGCGGACAGACGTAAAGCTGGCCATAGATGGATCGAAGTTAAGCAGGGACTGGTTGGGAGATTCGATAGGAGTAGATCTAATGATAGACTCCTCTTGAACAGGGCTGTTGGTAAATTATTATTCGATCAGTGCTGATCTGTGTACTCTGATAGTGGAAGGGTCCCCGCTATCAGAATACAATACTGCAGCCAGGAGGATTGAATCATCAAGGTGGCCTCTAGCTGATTGAAAAGACAAAACAAAAACTGATTCATCTATGGCCAGCCTAATGTAATTGTAAAGCCTGAGGATTTTTTACCTTTATGCATGCATGAAGGTAAAAACCTTCAGTATGCAACTCCCACCATAGCCCCCCTAAGGCTGAGTTCACACTGCAGCACGCTCCGGGTCATTCCCATTCACCATTTCAGGTCCGATTTTAGCCCGAACTTTTGGCTGAATTCGGACCTGAAATCGGCCAAAAGACGCACAGGGCTCCTGTGCAATTCGCACCGGAGCCACTGCGGAGATGTGAGAGCCGATCACCCATCTCTTGCTATGTGAATTGGATGCTGGGAAACCCACATCCAATTCGCAACAGTGTGAACCCAGCCTTATACTTACCTGAGTCCAATCCCAACCACACAATGTGCATGAGAGCAGCTGCTCTCCCAGGTCTCTGCATTCTAATTGAACTAAGACACAGCAGGGGGAGCCATCAAGCACAGCCAGTGAAGAGGAGAGGATCTGGGCTGCTCTGTGCAAAACCACTACACAGAGCAGGTAAGTATAACATGTTGTGTTATTTAAAAAAGACAAACATACAAGACTTTAATATCGCTTTAAGCCTGGTTCACATTGATGCGATTTTTTGGCAATTTTGGGCGTGCGATTTCTATTGACATCTGTGCAGAAACTCGCACAGATGTCTCTGAAATCACCCCCAAAGTCCGGACTGACATGCGGGAATGTAATTGTGCGAGTTCAGCTGAAATCACATGACTTCATTCCCGCATGTTAATGTGAACCTAGGCTAAGGTTTCATTCATACAAGTGTAAAGGACACATATACAAGTGTTTTTTAATTAGTTATCTGAATGCAGCTGCATTGTTTTCGGTTATTCATTTCATTCCCCTCTCCATTCACACGGGTATGTAAACATGAGCTGCTTTCGTATTTAAAAAAAATCTGCATCCTAAGAACATGTGCTTTGCACACTTACATGTATAAACGCATGCATACGCGTTTGTAAGCACCTAGATGAAGTTTAAATAAAGTGGAAAAAGAAATGATCATAAATACAAAGTATGTACGCATACGCGTCTATAAGCATTTAAACACATTTATATGCAAGTATTTTAAAAATCATTAGGCAGGAGAAGCCAGTAAAATTTTACCGGTTGTGTTGATGTAGCCTAAGGTGTAAGGGCTTCTTTACACCGCTGTCTTTGTCATCAGTGTGTGGTTTATATGCTTGCTATATGTTGTTTTTGGGGGGGTCTGAGTTGTGTTTGTGGTGCATTCTAGTAAAAAATGGAGCATGCTATACTTTTAAAAAAAAACAAAAGAAAACACATGTGAAAACACTGCGGTGTTGTAAGCTAGGCTGATTGCAACATATTCATTTTTTTTTCTGTATATGCGATCAGCTGCATTTGCTGTAAACGGGCCGGTGTTTGAATGTTTTTGGAATGATGGGCATTGGGGAAGAATGTTTGACATGACAGTCCAGTGTTGCTTGTGTAGAGTGAGTGTGAGCTGTCTTTGCACAGGATCTCCTGTAATTCTCCGCCTGGAGGGAGTTTCTGCTACGCCCAGCCAGCACTCTGCAAACCGTCTGTGTCTAGCACTGCAAAGGACTTCCTGAAAGTCCCATAGGGGATCATCGCTTCATTCCATGGGATAATTGTGGATCCACGCTGCAGTGTCTCGGGGGGAAGATTTGTATGATAGGAAGATCTATTCCTGGGGCTTCATTCCCTCTGGCTTCCTGTCCTGTCCTTAGACAACATCAGGTAATGACTTTTCAATGAGTGTTTGAGTGAACTTTATATATCACTAGTGTGTAACGGCTTTACTATGCTATGATTGTTGTGAGTACTTCATACCTTGTAATACATTTCCTTCCATCTGATACAAGGTGCCTTATAGAGGCAGACAGAGAGGTACACTGTTCATTGTAGAAGGTCCCTGCGGTGTGAAGTCACAGCCAGGGTTGGCATGATTGTTGTTTTTCACTATAGAAGGGAATGGCGCCCACTTGTGTGACATTTAGCAGTTGTGCGCTGTCTAGGAGCGCGGGAACAGGTGTACATGGTGTCCTCTCCTGCCTGGTCCCTATATGAAGATGGACTGGGATGGGGGTGGAAGGACTTGTTCTTGGCAGCCTGGCACAACAACACTGACCCATTTTGTGAAGTTGGCATTTGCAGACTGCTGCAGAAGCAAAATCTGCGGACGCTGTTTTCCCATTTATCACTTTTTATTAACCCTTAGAGGCTTTACACTATGCAGCCAGGTTTTGTACAGTTCAGAGCTGACTCTGTAAGAAGTAATTCTGCTCTGATTTATTCTCAGCTAATGCTACTGAATAGAAAAATTTTATCGGAATAAGTAAATGGCGTTTATGGTTTTTTCCATTGGATCACTGCAGAGTGCTTGGGCAGATTTTAGAAGTCCGTCTGTCTGTCCATTATCAGAAAGTGCTGCATCAGACGGACGATTTTGTAGCAGCGATTCATTGCCACCAGCGATCAGCAGTGATTCGTAGATAGTGACAGGATTGCTATAGTTGCTGGCGATTTGTCACTAGAAGAAATCCTTTTTAGGGCCACTCGCACCAGTGACCTGCATTTTTTTTGTTTCTGCACCGGATCAACTCGGGCCACTGCAAGAGCACAAGGAAAACAATGGTTTACAATGGCTTTATGTACTTTATTCACACATTGTGTAGATGTGTGTTGCCTGTGTCTGCTTTTTAGCATAGCACACATGAACGCATGTAAGCGCAATACCATGCAACTGAAAGTAAAGAAATTAAAAAACGCTGTTAGTATTTTGACCCTTCTGGGGACCTGTCATTAGAAAGGATGACATTTAATGCATGCCAATGTACATGAAAACGCTTGTTGAATGCACATCAATGCACACACGTTTTCAATGCATTTTAGTTAGTTTTTTTGTGCTGTAAGGTGTGAATGGGCATTTATGCAGCTACAAGTTAAACTTGTGCTACAATGCATTTGTGTTTTGCTACTACAAATCCATCTCCTTCACTCATTTGTAGCTACGCTATAGATGTAAATGCTGAGCGATTGTCTGCGACATGGAATGCTACGCATTCTCTGTCACTAAGGAAATGAGGTACAAATTGATGTAAAATTAGGAAGTTGGAGGTTCTAGTTAAAAATAACTATTTTCCTTTGTAAGAAATTGTTTAAAAAAAAAAATCATTTGTTTGACATAAACTTAAAGGGTAGAGGGGTTTGACAGCCCCTTATGACATCATGCCCCCAGGTGGTGACATCATAAGGGGTGGGGCCTCCAGGTGATGTTACCCGGTGACCCCGCCCCATTCCAATATAAGTAGTGGCACACCGCACACCCAGCATTAGAGTGGGATAGAGCATTGAGTCAACATCAGAAGAAGAACAGAGGGAGAAGACTGCAGAGAAGACCCTGCAAAAGAGCGAGAAGAACCGGAGAGGACTAGAAGACATCAGCGGAGAGCGAAGAAGAACCAGCAGAAGCAGGACGTCAGCGGAGGAGGCAGAAGAGCCGGAGAGGGGGGGAAGAAATTGGAAGAGATGGTGCAAGGACCCCCCTGCCCCAAAGCACCCATCCCCCCATGTTGAGGGCATGCGGCCTGGTGCGATTCAGGGGGGGGGGGCTCGCTCGTCCCCACCCTCTTTCCTGACCTGCTGCATGTTCGGATAAGGGTCTGGTATGGATTTTAGGGGGACCCCCACGCTTTTTTGTTCGGCACAGGGGTTCTCCTTAAAATCCATGCTAGACCGTAGGGTCTTGGAGGGGAAACCTATGGCGTTTTTTTTTTTTTAATTTGGCGTGGAGTTCCCCCTAAAGATTCATACCAGACATGGTGCCTGGTATTGTCGGGGATTAAAGGGGGAAAAAAACACCTGGCAGTGATGGCCCCCTAGCCCCCCATTTTACTTACCTGAGCCCCATATTTCCCTCGGCGAGGACGCGATCCCTCTCTCCACGCGGTCCCAGCTCTTGATTCGATAGATTGATAGCAGCGCAGCCATTGGCTCTCGCTGCTTTCAGTCAAATCCAATGACACGAGCGCTGGGGGGGCGGGGCTGAGTCTGGCATTCATGTCTATGGATGCAAATGCTGGACACGAGCGCGCCCGCAAGGTAACCCACCCCGGGAGAGCGCTTCTCCTAGGGGGTTATCTGATGCGGGGAGGAGCCGCGAGAGCCACTGGGGGATCCCAGAAATGGATGATCGGGGCCACTCTGTGCAACACGAGCTGCACAGTTCGAGGTAAGTATGAAATGTTTGTTATTTAAAAAAAAAATCAAAAACAAGCCTTTACAATCACTTTAAAGTCAGACGGATGTTAGACTTCAAGTCGCAGGGCAAAGTCGGATCCACAGTCATACGACTGTCGTGTCGTACCAGTGTGAACCCGGCCTTACAGTTCATTTTTTTGGAATGCAACCACATCTAGTATAGAAATACCTGTTCACTGCCAGAGATGAGCCTTTGTGTAAGCAGTGGTCTCTCTGTAGAGGTTTAACACACCCTTCGTTAAGTCAGACATATAACTGAATACTGTACATGGATCATTTATACAGTGTCTTTCCTTTAGGGATGGCTAATGGCAAGCATATACTGTAGTATAGTCTGATATTTTCAGTGATAGGTGGGATTTGAGCATCCCTTGTGATAATCGGGCCTAGCAAGGGTTATAAAAAACAAATAATGGGCCCTTCTTATAATCGGTCAGTGTAGATTACATAGATTAGCTGTGGTAGAAAATCCCATCAGGATTTAGCAAAAGTGGATACTAAATGTCATGTGTTTTTTTTTTTTTTTTTTTTCTGTGCAGATTTCTAGGATGCAGTGCTGATGAAGTATCACTGAAATGTATGCAGCTTTAGGGCTTGTCCACACCTGCAACAGTCTCTACCGCCCCACTGTAAAGCGATCTGCTGCAGATGGCTTTTCAGAGGGCGATGCGGCCACCTCCTGAATGCCTGTGTGTGTGTGTGTGTGTGTGTATGTATGTATATGTGTGTGTGTGTGTATGTGTATATATATATATATATATATATATATATATATATATATATATATATTATAATATAATGACAGGAACTTGGGTCGTGATTGTGAAGCAGTCCCATTCACTTGAACGCGTCATGTTTGGCAGCCGTACTTTTTACCAAACATGACATTTGGTAGAGTTTTTACGTGGCATGTCTAAGACCCTTCGTGTTATCTTTTAGGTGGGAGGTAAAATTGCAGCTTAATCTCCTGTTTATACCAGCTGCCCATGGGAATGAGGCCATATGAGGTTCCTTACATTATCTAAGGGCAAAGCTGACTTTGTATCCGGCGTCCTTTACATTTCACAAGGTGATGTGCGTCTTTATGGGGCTAGCACATCAGGAAAAGAAGGTGTTTTTACAATTGTGGCCCTGGTATTCAGAAACAAGCTGTGATTATTGTAAGCTGTGGCCCTAAACGTCCTTCAATCCTCCCTGCCCCCGACCCCACATTCCTGGTACTGGTGCTGCTCCAGACACCCAGCCGCGGGCTCTGCTGCTCACTGTGCTCGGCATTCATCTTCTGTCCGTTCATATTCCTTGTCTGCCGCTGGCTGGGATGCCTAGAATAACTTGGTCAGTGGGGTGCTGTGTGCACAATACTGGGATCATCACTGGGATGAAATGCAGGTTTTATTGCAGGAACTGGGATGACTCTTAGGTGAGTTGTCGGCAGTGCAGATAAAATATACATGATTCATAAAAGATAAGTGCGCAGTTCTCATCAGAACATATATACAATTGTCATTTGGGTCTTTCTATATAAATATACCATCATCTTTGGGAACTCATTCATACCAGTTCAGCTGAGCTGTGTGAATCTGCATAGATAGACCACTAGGGTACACTAAAAGAAGCATGTCATTGTCACCATCAGTCACACAGAAAAGAAATTTCATTTTGTGACATTTCAATAAAGTTAAGAAAGGTAAACAGTGCCTTACAGTGCCTTGCTTTGTAACGAGGTAGTGCATCACCAGTGCACATCAGACACCAGCCTGCATTATCACTTGGGTGGGTTTGAACGACCCATTTCTGTTCTGACTACAAAAAATGATTTCTGATTGGTTGATAGAAGAAATATATAGCTCTGTCCTAAGAGTTCTAGAATGCAGAGTGGGGAATAAAGACTGGGTGCGGATTATGTGTTCTAAAATACAGGTGAAGGGATAAAGTGCTAACCGGTCAGGTGAACAATTAGTGACATATGGTTTACAGCCAGTGTTTTGGTGAGGCGCAGCCCACCCTCCGGCATCTTACTTTGATGCCAGTTGCAAATGTAATATTCACTGTAAACCCATGTAGTAACAAAATACTGGGGGGGCAGTAGCCGCCCGTCCATTAGGGGCGCCCCTTTCAGGGCACCGGGTGCATGAATTACAGCGGCGGGTTTTGTTTTTTTTTTTGTTTTTTTGAAGGACCTGATTAGAGCCAGAGGCTCTAATAGGCTTCAAAATCGAGTGGGCTCGGGTCGCAGAGGATGTGCTGCGATCCCACCCAGGTCTTGAAACACTGATCCTCAATCCTGCCTATCAGAACCGGGTGTGAGGCACATTTTCCGATTGGCCGAAAAGAGAAGACTGGCCGCCGAGGAGGAAGGAAGGAAACGGAACCTGCTGCCGCCGTGATGAACAGGAGGCTGCCGAGCAGGGAAGCCGCCGTCTATGGGGGTGGTCTGTGGCAGGCATACTGTTTGCCGCACTCCCCCCCCCAAAAAAAAAAAAAATAAATTTCCAACGGCCGCCACTGCTGGGGGGATTTCATAAAGGGTGTCACATTCTTTGGAATTCTATCAGGCCTGCAGATCAGAATAGCCAGTGCTTGTGCCACTTCCATGTATCTGTTAAAAACATGTCAATCTATCAGAGGCTGCACTGCAATCTGTGTCTATATTGGAGCATGACCGAGGGGTTTGTAGTGGGCAGAGCAGACCTTATCCCATCAATTTAACAGTTTCAAAGAATTGTAACATTGGTTGTGCTCTCAACCAAACTGTCAAACCATCAAATGACTAGTGCCATCTATGATCACATGTGCAGCACCATGGCAATTGAAGATCAAACAGGCCAAGATGGCAGCTTCCTTGGCTGAAAATAATAGGAGGATTTAGTTCTGCTTTAGGTTCCCTATCGGGTCCGTCTCCCTTTTAATTGACAGCACATGGCAATGGGCAGATCCATAACTGCTATTCCACTTCCCACTGCTGTCAATCAAAAGAAAGAAGGACCTGATGAGGAGCTAGACTCAGTTCCCCATCAGCCTGGGCCCACCTTGCAGGCCATCAGTTTACCATCACATCCGCCTTATTTTCCAGGTATGGGCATTGCCATGTTTGGGTAATGACCTCCACATTGTTCTCTGTCCCCATTGATTTATATTTAGCTTTGGGCAGGGTAGTCTCCTGTCCGACAGCCAAATGGTAGCCGGGGTAGAGCCCTGTGCGGGAATCTATTACATGCATGATCGCTTCATAGCACAGACATGAATTCTTCTTAATTACCATCAGTTTCCTAATCTGCACAGGCTCTTTACCCTAGATTCACACCTATACTTTTTTTTTTTTTTTTTTAATCATTAAAGAATTTTTATTGAAATTTCCATACAAATAACAGAAAAAATAAGGGCAGCTGGTTTTTGTATATAACAATCAGGTACAGCAGTAAAAAAATTACATCCTAATCTCAATCAAAGTAATGGACAATAGTCATACAAATGATCAATTAAAGCATACATAAACCGTATAGTAACACTCCTGTTTACCCCATTGGGTTCTAACTGTAAACAGGCGCTAACTAATATAATGACAACATTATCATAGACAATTCAAGAGATTAGAAAAAGAGAGAACTGTGAAGCCTTGATATTACTCATGGAATAATACTGAAATATGGTTTAAGAACTGCAGCTCATGTTTTTGAGTGAGGTAGAAGCTCTAGGGTGACTGATCCATATTTGCCACAATTTCTCAAACTTGACCGTGTTGTCATTTTTATATGCCAACATTAACTCATATTGAGCTTGTGTATTCAACCTTATAACAACATCAGATAAATTTGGTGCTTCGTTAGATTTCCATAGTTTTGTTATAGTCAGCCTTGCTGCTATTAATACATTTGCTACTACCGTTCTATATTCTACAGAGTAAAGATCCAGATTTATTCCTAAAAGGGCCATTGCGGGAGTAAGGGGAAGTAAATTACCAGTGAGGTTAGCAATAAATGTCAAAACTGATTTCCAAAAACTACTAAGATTTTTGCGATTCCATAAAATATGATAAAGGGAACCAGTTTGTTCATTGCATCGCCAACAAGTTGGGGAGAGTGATGGGTAGATTTTGGAAAGTTTATATGGTGTAAGGTACCATCTGTTTAATATCTTTTGGGCATTATCCCAATGTTCAACGCAGGATGATGCCTTAGTGCTCAGAATTATGACCTTATTCCACTGTTGCCAAGAAATAGATAAGGAAAGATCCTTTTCCCATTTCAGCATATTATTGGTTTTAACAGATTTAGAGAATTCTGAGAAAAGTTTGTAAAATAAGGATATCCTTTTCTTATCACAAGCGTGCTTGTTCAGTAGGAACTTCCAAATTATTGATGGGATATTCGCCAAATCGCCCCCCCACCACTTTTTTTTTTTTTAAATGACGTAGGGTCCCCCCCAAAATCCATACCAGACCCTTATCCAAGCATGCTGCCTGGTAGCACCCCCCCTCCTGACCCATACCAGGCAGCATGCCCTTAGCATGGGGGGGGTGGGATCTGGGGGCCCACGTGTTACTGGGGGATTCCGATAAGCCCCCCACCCGCAGACCCCGACAACCACCAGCCAGAGTTGTCGGTAAGAGGCCCTTGTCCTCATCAACATGGGGGCAAGGTGCTTTGGGGTGGGGGGCAGAGAGCCCCCTACTCCAAAGCACCCACCCCCCCATGTTGAGGGCATGTGGCCTGGTATGGTTCGGGGGGGGGGGGTGCTCGCTCGTTCCCTCCCTTTCCTGACCTACCGGCCAGCATGCTCGGATAAGGGTCTGGTATGGATTTTGGGGGGACCCCACACCATTTTTAAAAAATTTGGGCATGGGGGGTCCCCTTTGAATCCATACTAGACCCAAAGGGCCTGGTATGGAGCTGGAGGAGGGGAACCCCACGCTGTGTTTTTTTTTTTTCGCATGAAAATTAGTTTTAACCACTTACCGACCGGCTCCTGTACATATACATCGGCACTTTGAAGAGGGATATCTCGGTAACGGCAGCAGCTGCTGCCACAACCGAGGTATCCATCTTTACAGGAGCCGGTCGTGTTTCCGATAATTGTGGTCTCCGCGGCGGATTCGCTGCAAGATCGCCATTATCGGCGGCGGGAGAGGCGCCACCCCCCTCCCGCCACTCTCCCGCGCCCTCCGCCGCTTACCGGAGCCGTCAGTAGCGGCGGAGGAGATCGGGACCTGTCAGTTCCTCCAGTTTTTTTGTTTTTTTTTGCATTTTAGTGTAAATATGAGATTTGAGGACTTTTTGATCTCATATTTAAGAGGACCTGTCATACTTTTTTCTATTACAAGGGATGGTTACATTCCTTGTAATAGGAATAAAAGTGATCCAATTTTTTTTTTTTTTAAAAAACAATAAAAAAATAATTAAAATAAAGTAAAATAAATAAGAAAAAAAAAAAATTTTTTTTTAAAGCGCCCTGTCCCGACGAGCTCGCGTGCAGAAGCGAACGCATACACGAGTAGCACCCACATATGAAAACGGTGGTCAAACCACACATGTGAAGTATTGCCGCGACCGGTAGAGCGAGAGCAATAATTCTAGCCCTAGACCTCCTCTGTAACGCAAAACATGCAACCTGCAGAATTTTTAAAATGTCGCCTATGGAGATTTTTAAGGTTAAAAGTTTGACGCCATTCCACGAGCGGGCGCAATTTTGAAGCGTGAAATGTTGGGTATCAATTTACTTGGCATAACATTATATTTCACAAAAAAAAATTGGGCTAACTTTACTGTTGTCTTATTTTTTTTTTATTCAAAAAAGTGAATTTTTTCCCAAAAAAGTGCGTTTAGAAGACCGCTGCGCAAATACTGTGCGAAAAAAAGTATTGCAATAACCGCCATTTTATTCTTTAGGGTGTTAGAAAAAAAACAATATAAAATGTTTGAGGGTTCTAAGTTATTTTCTAGCAAAAAAACCTGTTTTAAACATGTAAACACCTAAAATCCAAAACGAGGCTGGTCCTTAAGTGGTTAATGGAGCTCCCGCCTTAAAAGTGAGGTAAATGTGCTATTCAATTCCCCTAGCTGCTCTCAGTGAAAGATTTGTCCTTTTTTCTCCATAGGAATGGTATTGCGACTATGATGAGAAGTGCTCATCTACAAACCCCAATTATCTCTGGTGACAGCCAAATCCCTGGCTTTGTATTGGGCCATGTATAACCAGCCATGGCTGTATGGTCTTCATGAAATGGTTAATTTTTCATAGGCCAAGTACATGCCTGGGGTGAAATATATGCAATAACTTGTTTGGTGGTGGATTTTTACTTGTTGATATCCTGTTGATTTTCACATTCTTAACCTGTGAGTTATGTCCACGCCTGGTCCCACTCCTCCATAACTTTCATAGACAGGCATGTTTGGTTTGATAAATAGCCCTGCAAAATGCATACTCAGCCACTGACCTCATAACTCAAGTGTAGACTTTCTGAGAGAAAGTACTTCCCGGGGACTTCTGAAATTTCTGTTTTACATATAGAAGACTTTCTTGGAGGTTTGTAGTTTGTAGTCCCACGAAGAACCAGAATTCTTTTTCACAAAATAACACCACAGGAGCAGCTAACATTCAATGGAGTAAATGTACTAAAACTGGAGAGGGCAAAGTCTGGTTTGGCTGTGCAAGGTAGCCAATCCGTTTCTAACGTCAGCTTGTTCAATAAAGCTTTGACAATGAAACCTGGAGGCTGGTTGGTTTCTATGAAAAGCTGCACCAGATTTTGCACATTTTTAGTAAATCAACCCCAATGATCAATTAAAAATAAAGTGCAATCTAGTGCAGCGCTCCAACTTTCCGTTTTAAGCAATTCAAAACCATAAACCAATATAATCCACATGCTGAAAACAAAAAGCATTATAAATAATACTTTCAATCATGCATCATAGTCTCATGATAAAGTTCATCAATCAACGTGTTAATAATAAAATAATACTTCAATCCTGCATGTATAAAGTGCATTCGTTGAAAAGTGCAAAAACACGTCATCAAACATAATCGTTCCAGTATTCCTCAAACTCCCATGTATGTGATAATACTTAAGAGTAGAGCAGTGAAACCACCGTCCAGTAATCCTGCACACACACACCACCCCTGGAATTTATGGGTGTACTTGCCCCTAAAATGATGGACCTCACTTTTGCACTTATTAACACGTTGACTGATGCAAGCACATTGACGCTGAAGCTCAAAAAACACTTATAGCCTAAAGTAGTCTGCATGGACAGACAGGGGCGTTGCTAGGTCTACAAAAGATCTGGGGCTAGAGCCCATAGCAGCGTAGTAAAGAAAGTCATACGCTTTGGCGGGGCATACACATGTATTTACAGTAATATATGTGTGGGTGTATATATATCCCCAGAGAGCCCCCCGCTTACATCAGGGTCCCCAGAGAGCCCCCCCTTACATCACCTTACACCAGGGTCCCCAGAGAGCGTCCTCCTTACATCAGAGTCCTCAGAGAGCCTCCCCCTTCCATCAGGGTACCCAGAGGGCCCCCCCCCACTTACATCAGGGTTCCCAGAGAGGCCCCCTTACATTAGGGTCCCCAGAGAGCCTCCCCCTTAAATCTGGGTCCCTAGAGAGCCTAGGCCTTAAAATCAGGGTCCCCAGAGAGCCTCTCCCTTACATCAGGGTCCCCAGAGAGCCCCCCACTTACATAAGGGTCCCCAGAGAGCCTCCCTTCCCCTTGGGGACCCCTGCAGAGACTCGGGGCTATTGGCCTCAGATTCGGGGCTATAGCCCCAAAAGCCACCCCCTAGCAACACCCCTGTGGACACATAGGATAACACTATTTAGCTTCTAGGAGCCAAACAAAATGCCAATAACCGCTTAAAAAACAACAACAAAAAAAAAAACAAAAAACAAAAAAAAAAAAAGCTAGTGTGCATGGAGCCTTGTGGTATGCACGTCTACATGAACACATAAAAATCTTCATTCTCTTCTAGCTGCCAGTGTTTCAATTTACATAAATAGGATACAGGTAACTAACTGTACTCACATACTATTTTCTATCGTTTTTTTCTTTTTTTTTTTTTTTTGTTTTCACGGCACTGAACACATTGCCTTATAAAAGATCTTTACACAGCTGTGTGCATTGTCCCATACACAACAATGTACCTGTTTTTAGATCCATAAAAGAACTATACATTTCACACATTTCACCTGTGTGCCAGAGGCCACAAAGAAAAACTTTTACATTAAGCAAAACATTTAGAAAATGTCACTTCCTAACAGTGATGATTTCATCGACTCAAACATTTTCGTCGACTAAATGAATACTATTTTAGTCGACTAAAATATAACTAAAACTAAAATGGCATTTTAGTCAAAAGAGTAAATAAATCTAAATTGAAATTTGACTTCAAAATTAACACTGGTCTGTAGTGCATGTTCAAACCTTTAATACCATAAATAATAACATGTTAGATTTTTCACTCCAGTATGTAATGAGTTTGGAAATTGTAGAGAAATGCTTAAATAATGCATTACAATTTAACTACACCCGTTAGATTTTAGTCAACTAAAATGAGTTTTAGTCGACTAAAATGTACTGGAGATTTAATCGACTAAATACGATTAAAACTATAACAACTGCAGAAGACTAAAATGTACTGGTGATTTAATCGACTAAATACGATTAAAACTAAAACAATCGCAGAAGACTAAAATGGGACTAAAACTAAAATGCCATTTTAGTCAAAAGACTAAAATTAAATCAAAATTTTCTGCCACAATTAACACTGCTTCCTAGTTGATAAGTCCATAGGATCTGCCCAACCTGTCTTTGTTTATTCCTCCTGGTTCCTGTTACTTTAGCACTCCCCTTATAGCTGAAAGGGTTCTGGGCCTTGTGTTGGGAACTGCGCTTTGTCTTGGGACAGTGATGTAGTCCTGGACACTCAATCCCCCCATGTAAACTGGAGAGCCGATTTAAAGAGGAGATGGGGTACTACATTAACCACTTGCCGACCAGCTGCCGTTAATATACTGCGGCAGGTCGGCTTGTTCCCGCAAATCGTCGTAGCTGTACGTCGGCCCTTTAACCACTTGCTGACCGCTGCACGCCGATATACGTCGGCACAATGGCAGCGGTGGGCAAATGGGCGTACCTGTACGTCCCCTTTAATTGGCGGGGCTAGCAGGCCCCCATCGCATACAAAGTGACCATGCACATGGGACTGGCGGAGTCATTGTCCGCTGGTCTCCCGGCGATCGTGTCACTGAGCTTCAGAACAGGGAAGTGCCAATGTAAACAAGGCATTTCCTTGTTCTGCCTTGTGATATGACAGATCACTGCTCCCTGTCCTCGGGAGCAGAGATTGCTGTCATGTGAGTGAAAGCCCATCCCCCCCACAGTTAGAATCACTCCCTAGGACACACTTAACCCCTTCATCGCCCCCTAGTGGTTAACCCCTTCCCTGCCAGTGTTATTTACACAGTAATCAGTGCATTTTTATAGCACTGATCGCTGTATAAATGACAATGGTCCCAAAATAGTGTAAAAGTGTCCGCCATAATGTCGCAGTCACAATAAAAATCGCAGATTGCCGCCATTACTTGTAAAAAAAAAAATTAATACTAAAAATGCCATAAAACTATCTCCTATTTTGTAGACGCTATAACTTTTGTGCAAACCAATCAATATACGCTTATTGCAATTTTTTTTTTTTTTTTTTACCAAAAATATGTAGAATACATATCGGCCTAAACTGAGGAGAAATTTGTGTTTTTATATATCTTGGGGGGATATTTATAATGGCAAAAAGTTAAAAATATTGCTTTTTCCTCAAAATTGTCATCTTTTTTTTTTTTTTTTGTTTATAGTGCAAAAAATAAAAACCGCAGGGGTGCTCAAATGCCACCAAAATAAAGCTCGATTTGTGGGGGAAAAAAGGATGTCAATTTTGTTTGGGTGCAACATCGCACGGCCGCAATTGTCAGTTAAAGCAACGCAGTGCCGAATCACAAAAAGTGCTCTGGTCAGGAAGGGGGTAAAATCTTCCGGGGCTGAAGCAGTTAAACAGCTATAGAAGGCGCGCACCCATTGGACGGCGGGGAAGCTGATGCGCATGGCCTGTGGCCGCGATTGCTCCACAGAAAGGCAGAACGGGGATCTGTCAATGTAAATAAGCCGATCCCTGTTCTGTCAGGGGAGTAGAGAGAGATCGTCTGTTCCAATTAATTAGTAAGGTTGAGCTCAGATGTGTTCGCAGCTCCACGTGCCCGCCAGGAAACTTTACACTCTGCAGCGCTAATCACAGGTAGTGAGACATTTCCTGATCTGTGCAGCCGTTGATCGGGAAATGTCTCCCTGCCACGTGAAGCTGCGAACACGCCTGAGCTCATCCTTAGTGATTAGGAACAGCGATCTCTCTCCTCCTCCAGTCAGTACACTGCCCTCACAGTTAGAAACCCCTCCCAGGGAACTCATTTACCCCCTTGATCGCACCCTAGTGTTAATCCCTTCCCTACCAGTGACATTTATACAGTAATCGGTGCATTTTTATAGCACTGATCGCTGTATAAATGTCAATGGTCCCAAAATAGTGTCAGATGTGTCTGCCGCAATGTCGGAGTCCCGCTAAAAATCGCTGATCCTTGCCATTACTAGTAAAAAAATAGTAAAAATGCCATAAATCTATTCCCTTTTTTGTAGATGCTATAACTTTTGCGCAAACCAATCAATATACGCTTATTGCGTTTTTTTTTTCTCTTTTTTACCAAAAATATGTTGAAGAACACATATTGGCCTAAACTAAAGAAAAAATTTTGTTTTTTTAACATTCTTTTTGGGGGAGGATATTTATTATAGCAAAAAGTAAAAAATATTTTTTTTTTCTAAATTGTCGGTCTTTTTTTGTTTATAGCGCAAAGAATAAAAGGTGATCAAATACCACCAAAATAAAGCTCTAAATTTTGTTTGGGTGCAACGTCGCACGACCTCGCAATTGTCAGTTAAAGCAATGCAGTGCCGTATCGCAAAAAATGGCCTGGTCATTAATGGGGAAAATCTTCCGGTCCTTAAGTGGTTAAAAAATTGCATTTAATGTTTCAAGGGCAAATTAAAAAGTAATTTTAAACACTCTGCATTTTTTAGCTTAACACATTGAGCACAATAAAATAAACATTCCTCCATAAAATAGTTGTTAAAATTCTTACACCAGCACTTGTAATTTCAAACTTTGAATGCCGTTGGCTCCTGCTTTCTGTGCAGCTTCCCTGAACTTCTGGTCTTCACAGGAATGAGCCAACAGTGCAATCTCAAGCCAGTGATTAGTTTAGAGAGGGAGGAAGTGTGTGTGTGTGGGGGGGGGGGGGGGGGGGTATAGGGGAGTGACTTGCCTGCCTAGGTTATGGGGCTTATTTGGTATTGATGCACATAGTGAAGGGAGGCACAACTCTAGTCTCTGCATGCAAGGGTTACTCCATAGGATGCTGCAAGAGAAAGGAGCCACCTTGAAACATGTTAAACAATAAGGCCCCTTTCACACTGGGGTGGGAGGTGCGTCGGCAGTAAAGCGCCACTAATAATAGTTAATAAAAACTGAGGGCTGTTTGCAACATTTTAGTTGGCTCTTAACTTAGAGAGGCACCCATTTAAAGCAAAATTCAGACATTTAGGCTTGTTTCACACCATTGCGAATTGGAAGCGGATTTCCCCCGCATCCAATTCGCATAGCAGGAGAATGTGACTGTCTCTCTATGGAGCCGGTTCACATATCTCCGCAGCAGGTCCGGTGCGTTTTGCAAGAAAAACTTGTTTTTTGGTCGGTTTCAGGTCCAAATTCAGCCCAAATTGAATGAGCACACACTGGACCCCTGCTGTGCGACGGATGCGGGTCATATGTGAAACGGTTTATGTTCATTATCACCAATCTTGCATTTTTTTTTTTAAAACAAGTTTGCTAATTCTCTAAACCCTACACTCCCCCCAACCCCCTAGAACACCCAAAATTCTAAGAGATGAGTAAAAAAAGTCATAAACTGTGTCCGGAAGGTCATGCCGCTGAAATCCACATGAAATTTAATAAATCAGTCCATCAGACTGAAATATCAGTTTTGGGTGGACTTACACTTTGGATTAATGATTTGTGTCACCCGTTGAATTAACTGGTAAAATGCCTGCAGATTGTTGCTGTCTGAGTAAAGTTTGTGCGACTGTTTTAAAGTGGTTGTGAAGGCTGAAGGTTTTTTACCTTCATGCGTTCTATGCATGAAGGTAAAAAACATTCTGTGTGCTGCTTCCACCACAGCCCCTCTAATACTCACCCGAGCCCCCTCTCAATCCAGTGATGTGCACGGGAGAATCGGCTGTCCCGGGACTCCCTCTCCTCATTGGCTGAGACAGCAGCGGGCGTCCAATGGCTCAATCACAGCCGATGAGGGGGGCTGAGCAGCAGCTCTTTGTGTCTTATGGACACGTAGAGCAGCGGCTCAGGAGCAAATATGCAGAGGTGCCCCCAGGGAAAGCTGCTTTCTCTGGGGGCACTGCACGAGGGGGAGGAGCCAGGAGCACCAGCAGGGGACCCGCAAAGAAGAAGATTTTGGCTGCTCTGTGCAAAACAATTGCACAGAGCAGGTAAGTATGACATGTTTGTTTTTGTTTTGTTTTTTAAACCCAAGCTTTAATATCACTTTAAAAAGATAGTTCACCTTTACCACAAAACTGCCTATGCAGATAAGGGGCATCTGTCGATAAAAACAAACTGTGCAGCTCTGACTAAAGTTGAATAAAGCCCTTCTATAGGTGTAGGCCGTTTACATACCTTATGAAACCTGAATGGAATACTCCCAGGATGTTGCTAAGTGAGGCCTAGTCATCACAGCTCACCTCCACCATCACAAGAGTAAGCTCTGAAATGCTGAGCTCAGAGATACTGCATCAGGAGATGGAGCATGTGAGGGGGTTTGAATCCGAGAAAGAGCTCACTCCTGTGATGGAAGAGGTGAGCAACGATGACTAGGCCTCACTTAGCAACGTCCTGGGGTATTCCAGTCAGGCTTCATATGGTATGTACATAGCCTACACTTATAGCAAGGATATTATTTATCTTTAGTCAGAGCTGCAGTTTGTTTTAATCTGCAAACATCCCTTACCGGCAGGTTTTTTTTGTAAAGGTGAACTATCCTTTTAAGGTAGGTGGATGTTTTTGTCTTTTTTTTTTTTTTTTTTTTTTTTTTTTTTATGAAGAAATCAAATGATTACATACTTTTGTAGCATTTCACTAACAATTTTTGTTTCGACCTCTGAACTTGCAAAGTATGAAAAACGCATACACAGCTTACAGAACCTCAGTCCGCTAAATACACGGGTTAAAATACATGCATAATTATTTGTAATTCTCCTTATCTGTTTTGTAAGTCACGCACCCCTACCATACAACAGAGACAAGCAGGTGACACCACCCTTTCTTATTGCAGCATTTCATGTTCCTGTGTCACCTGCCTTTTCATTGGACAATAATAATTAATTGTTCATCAGCATGTGACAAAGGTTGATAGAATAGAAAGTAATGGTACCACCTGACTGACTTTGTAGTGTTTGAAAAGACATGTAGGAGCTCTGGACCCAAGTCTGTAGATCCCATTTGATCTTTAGTTCTATGCAGGGTATCCCACAGGGTCCCCAGGGAAAGTCTGAGAAAATTGTAAAAGAATGAGTTTGATCCAGGCTATGAAAGTTTTATTCTTGATAAAAGGTCAGAAAAGAGAAATACAACATGTTTCAGGGCTTAGAACCCCTTCATCAGGTCCGCAACAGAAGCTTAAAGTGGAGTTCCAGCCACAAACTTTTTTTTTTTTTTTTTTTTTAAGTCAGCAACACTGTAGCTGCTGTCTTTTAATAAGGACACCTACCTGTTCAGGGAGCCCGCGATGTCGCCCCCCTTCCCCGAGATCGATCCGTTCATGGGATCAGGTGCAGGCACCGCCATTCTAACTAAGGGAAACCGGCAGTGGAGCATTGCGGCTTCACTCCCAGTTTCCTACTGCGAGTCGCGTGGCGCTTTGTGAATGGCCAGCTTGTCTTCTGGAACACGCACGGGTCCCAGAAGACAGTGGGGGGGCTCACCGCACAAGAGGACATGACGTCCTGCGCCCCAGCCTGGCTGGAACAGGTACACTTAGTACTTCAAAAAAGGTGATTTTAAAAAAAAAGTTAGCCGAAAACGAGTGATGGAGAGGTCGCCTTTAAAACAAAGTTCTAAAAGTGGGAGGAACTCCGCTTTAACCTGGGTACAGTTGGTTTGAAATTCGGCCAGTTCATCAGGCACCGGACTCATTTCCATCAGTGTGTCCCCACTATGTTGGACAGAAGCTAATCATGAGATCAGTGTCTGTCGAACAATCATGCTGGAAAACTTCCATTGATCAGCAACTGCAGCCGCTGACCGGTTTATTCTGACAGCAGAGAGTCCAACTATCAGACTAGAATTGCTCAGCAGGAGGATTCCTCCATCCACTTTGCTTGTGTTAATGGGGGGAATCTATTTTTTTGTTTTTTACATTTAGCCTGCCCTTTGTAATGTAGAAAATCTAACCGTCTATGCCCAGCCTTATACCAGACACACACACATAGATGGCAACAATTATGGCGATAGTGCAGTCAATGATAGTCAGCCGGCATCTTGTGTTCTGACTTTTTTCAAGAATAATAAACCTTTACTGGATTGGCATTCATTCGTGGCGCTCTCATCCTTTTAAACTTCAGGTGAATAGTGTGGCAGGATATAAATCCCGAGACCGATAGAGCAGAATCCCAAGTCCTCTGGAGGTAGAAGAGCTCAGATGTGTATTTCAGGGGGATATTTACCGGTTTTGCCTGAGTTCTGCTTCACACTTGAGCTCATTTTAATTCCAATCTATAAATACATTTGATCTTCCAGTAGACGGGCAGTCGGTGCACTAATTCTTTGTGGTGATAATTGCCTTCATCCTACACCTGTCTGTCTGGGGTCTTAGGAGTGTCACATATCAGGAATGGGTGGAGCAGATCTATCCGTGTTTGCCAAGTGATTATTTGTACAAGGAGCTTCCTGAAAGTGTGGCGGGGACTGGATGGAACAGCTAGAATGTCCCTCACAAGGTGATTGTGTAAACAGTGTGAGTTGTGACCTCACAGGCACAAAGGACTTGATACTGTAATTGGTCCTGTCATAGTTTCTGTTTCTTTCGAAACTATGAATGGACAGGGATAAAGCTTGTCAAAATCTTACTTTGCAGGACCACCAGGGTATCACATTTTTTACATTTTTTTTATTTTCAAATGATAGAAGTGAAATTTGCATATCAGACCACAATGACCGTATTACATGATTTAGGGCCCTGTCACACTGGAGCGGTTTGCAGGTGCTATTGCGCTAATGCAAACCGACCCGAAACAGCCGCTGCTGTCTCTCCAGTGTGAAAGCCCCGAGGGCTTTTACACTGGAGCGGTGTGCTAGCAGGATGGGAAAAAAAGTCCTGCTAGCAGCATCTTCGGAGCTGTGAAGGAGCGGAGTGTATACCGCTCCTGCCCGTTGAAATCAATGGGACAGCGTGGCTATACCGCCGGCAGAGGCGCTTTGCGGTGGTTTTTAACCCTTTCTCGGCTGCTAGCGGGGGGTAAAACCACCCCGCTAGCGGCTGAATACCGACAGTAAAGCCCCGCTTACAATAGTCGCATTTTACAACCCCCCCCCCAGTGTGAAAGGGCCCTTAGGCCTCTTTCACACAGGCAGTCTAATCGGGTTTACCTGTCAGCTTTTCAGGTGGATCTGAACAGAAGCTCTGTTAGTCAGTGGGACTTGCGTTCATTTTAGAGCTGCAATTTACGATTATTTTCATAATCGATTAGTTGGCCGATTTATTGTTTTGATTAATCAGATAACGTTTAAAAAAGTGTGGTATACAATTTAATATGTAAAGGTTAAAAAAAAGGCAATTTATTCTTAAATCTCTTTATGCAGTGGTAAATATAAATAACCAACTACCAGTATATGGTTAGGGAGCAAAATCTCTAATCCACTTCAATAACACACAGAAGAGATATACTGTATATACTATCAGAGGTCGAATCTGGTAAATATCATCAGACTTGGAGATCAAATTTTTTTATTTAAAGGAAAAAAAAAATGAAAGACTGTTTTGACGATTTTCAGACAGAACTGTAATTTATTATATGCTGCAAAAACACTTAAAAAAAAAAAAAATGTAGTTTTAAGAACGTTCATTATCTAATCATTAGTGGGGTCAACTCAACGTTCTTTTCGACCACAGTGATGGGAAATTTCGAAGGAGCAGAATAGAAAACGTCTTGGTCAAAGGAATTTTCACACCGTGTATGTGGTTTTCGTTCACAAATTACATTCTTTTTAAAACTGAATGTTAAAAGCAAGTGAAATTTTCAAAAGACATTCTTTCATTCAACGAATGTACAACGATTTTTCGTATGTATATTATCGTCCAAAAATGTATACGTGTATGGCCAGCAGAAGGCTCGATTTACACCTATGCACTTTGCTTTTGATCCGTTTCTACAGTGATTTTTGCACACACAATTTTGCTGTGATTTGCATTTTGTCCAATTTGTTGAGCAGATTAAAAAACGCAAATTGCTGCAAAAACGCACTACATGCTTTTCTGCAGCTTCTCCATTGAAGACTACTGAACCAAAAAAGCAAAAAAAAAAAAGCACCGTTTTGCGTTGAAAAAAGTCCTTGACCCTTTCGAAAGATGCAGCGGCTGAAAAAAGCATAGATGTGAACATGTCCCATAGGAAACCATGTTAAATGAACTGTAGTGCGTTTCTGCAAAAAGCACCAAAAAATGCATAGGTGTGAACCAGGCCTAAGACGTTTAGTAAGCAGCAGCATGCTTTTTTTTTTTTTTTTTATCACCTGTCATAATGGGGTTAAAAAAAATAAAATTGGCCCTATATAGTACAAAAAGAGCAGATAACATACCTCCCAACATTTTGAGATGGAAATGAGGGACACCTACTAGCAAACGTATGTAGGCATAGGACACGCCCCCTGCCACATCCCTTTAAAGGAGACTTAACTGAAAAAGAAAGGTTAATTAAATCCTCAAGGGCTTTTTTTTACCACTACTATTGCTTTATATTGGCTTTTAAAATTTACAAATGCAGCAATTTAGAATTTGGATGAATAGTTTAGCACAGGGAAACACTTTATGAAAGATAAAACGTATTGGGACTATATACAAGATTTTAGTAATGACAACGGTATCATTAGCAGTAATCAGCATGGATTCATGAAGAATCATTCTTGCCAAACCAATCTATTAACCTTCTATGAGGAGGTGAGTTGCCAGCTAGATAAAGGAAGGCCCGTAGACGTGGTGTATCTGGATTTTGCAAAAGCATTTGACACAGTTCCCCATAAAAGTTTACTGTACAAAGTAAGGTCCGTTGGCATGGACCATAGGGTGAGTACATGGATTGAAAACTGGCTACAAGGGCGAGTTCAGAGGGTGGTGATAAATTTGGAGTACTCGGAATGGTCAGGGGTGGGTAGTGGGGTCCCCCAGGGTTCTGTGCTGTTTAATTTGTTCATAAACGACCTGGAGGATGGGGTAAACAACTCAATCTCAGTATTTGCGGATGATACTAAGCTAAGCAGGGCAATAACTTCTCTGCAGGATGTAGAAACTTTGCAAGAAGATCTGAACAAATTAATGGGGTGGGCAACTACATGGAAAATGAGGTTTAATGTAGAAAAATGTAAAATAATGCATTTGGGTGGCAAAAATATGAATGCGATCTACCCACTAGGGGGAGAACCTCTGGGGGAATCTAGGATGAAAAAGGACCTGGGGGTCCTAGTAGATGATAGGCTCAGCAATGGTATGCCATGCCAAGCTGCTGCTAACAAAGCAAACAGAATATTGGCATGCATTAAAAAGGGGATTAACTCCAGAGATAAAACGATAATTCTCTCGCTCTACAAGACTCTGGTCCGGCTGCACCTAGAATATGCTGTCCAGTTCTGGGCACCAGTCCTCAGGAAGGATATACTGGAAATGGAGCGAGTACAGAGAAGGGCAACAAAGCTAATAAAGGGACTGGAGGATATTGGTTATGAAGAAAGGTTGCAAGTAGGGTTGTCCCGATACCAATACTAGTATCGGTATCGGCACCGTTACCGAGCATTTGCCCAAGTACTTGTACTCGGGCAAATGCTCCCGATGCTTCCCCGATACCTAAAAGTCAGCTGTGATCGGCGCATGGGGGAGATACAAGCTTCTCCCCCAGCGGCTTTCAGCTGCTTAAGTGACACAGCGGTGATCGCTCACCGCTGACTGTCACTGCATTATCCTCCATGCCCCCTCCTTTCCTCTGTGCCTCTCCGCTGTCCCCCTCCGTTCTTCTCTCCTTTTCTGTCCCCCTCCGCTGTCCCCTCCGTTCCTCTTTCCTCCTCCTGTGCCTCTCCGCTGTCCCCTCCGTTCCTCTTTCCTTCCCTGTGTCTCTCCGCTGTCCCCCTCCGTTCCTCTTTCCTCCTCTGTGCCTCTCCGCTGTCCCCCTCCGTTCCTCTTTCCTTCCCTGTGTCTCTCCGCTGTCCCCTCCGTTCCTCTTTCCTCCTCTGTGCCTCTCCGCTGTCCCCTCCGTTCCTCTTTCCTTCCCTGTGCCTTTTCCGCTGTCCCCTCCGTTCCTCTTTCCTCCTCTGTGCCTCTCCGCTGTCCCCTCCGTTCCTCTTTCCTTCCCTGTGTCTCTCCGCTGTCCCCCTCCGTTCCTCTTTCCTCCTCTGTGCCTCTCCGCTGTCCCCCTCTGTTCCTCTTTCCTCCTCTGTGCCTCTCCGCTGTCCCCTCCGTTCCGCTTTCCTCCTCTGTGCCTCTCCGCTGTCCCCTCCGTTCCTCTTTCCTTCCCTGTGCCTTTTCCGCTGTCCCCTCCGTTCCTCTTTCCTCCTCTGTGCCTCTCCGCTGTCCCCTCCGTTCCTCTTTCCTTCCCTGTGTCTCTCCGCTGTCCCCCTCCGTTCCTCTTTCCTCCTCTGTGCCTCTCCGCTGTCCCCTCCGTTCCTCTTTCCTTCCCTGTGCCTTTTCCGCTGTCCCCTCCGTTCCTCTTTCCTCCTCTGTGCCTCTCCGCTGTCCCCTCCGTTCCTCTTTCCTTCCCTGTGTCTCTCCGCTGTCCCCCTCCGTTCCTCTTTCCTCCTCTGTGCCTCTCCGCTGTCCCCTCCGTTCCTCTTTCCTTCCCTGTGCCTTTTCCGCTGTCCCCTCCGTTCCTCTTTCCTCCTCTGTGCCTCTCCGCTGTCCCCTCCGTTCCTCTTTCCTTCCCTGTGTCTCTCCACTGTCCCCCTCCGTTCCTCTTTCCTCCTCTGTGCCTCTCCGCTGTCCCCTCCGTTCCTCTTTCCTCCTCTGTGCCTCTCCGCTGTCCCCTCCGTTCCTCTTTCCTTCCCTGTACCTCTCCGCTGTCCCCTCCGTTCCTCCCTCCTTCTCTGTCCCCCTCCGTTCTCCCCCTCCGTTCTCCCCCTCCATTCCGCCGTCCTCCTCCTTCCTTTGTGAATAGACAGAGTCAGCTGACTCTGTCCATTCACATAACTGAAACATTGTAATCTCTTGTGATTACTATGTGTCAGTTTATGAATGGAGAGGTGCCGCTGTCTTCTCTCCATTCATTCTCAGTGCAGCTGAGGCTGCAGAGAAAGGGACTGGGGAATCTCTATCCTCTGTCTCTTTCTCTGTCTCAAGGGGGAGATATCAGAGGTCTGTTAAGACCCCTGATATCTCACCAAAGCCCCCCAACAGGGCTGATTAAAAAAAAAACAAAAACAAAAACAACACATATTGCAATAAAGAATAAAAAAAAAAATTATTGTAAAAAATAAAAATTGTAAATTAAAAAAAAAAAAAAAACAAAACACACACACACACACACACATACACCGTTCACCCCCCCCCCCCCAAAAAAAAAAAAAAAAAAAAAAAAGCACTGTTAAAAAAAAACACTGTCACGTGACATAAAAAAAAGTATCGGTATTCGGTATCGGTACTTGTACTCGGTCCTGAAAAAGTGGTATCGGGACAACCCTAGTTGCAAGCACTGAACTTATTCTCTCTGGAGAAGAGACTTGAGAGGGGATATGATTTCAATTTACAAATACCATACTGGTGACCCCACAATAGGGATAAAACTTTTCAGTGAAAGGGAGTTTAACAAGACACGTGGCCACTCATTAAAATTAGAAGAAAAGAGGTTTAACCTTAAACTACATAGAGGGTTCCTTACTGTAAGAGCGGCAAGGATGTGGAATTCCCTTCCACAGGCGGTGTTCTCAGCAGGGACCATCGATTGTTTCAAAAAACTAGTAGATAAGCACCTGAACAAACGCAACATACAGGGATATACAATGTAATACTGACATATAATCACACACATAGGTTGGACTTGATGGACTCGTGTCTTTTTTTTCAACCTCACCCACTATGTAACTATGTGATCATTTTAAATAAAATGCACAATAATGGTTAAAAGTTTACTTTAAATGTAATTGTAATGCCTTATATTACTTCCAGTGCATCAGCCTCCAACTTCTCTGGGTTCAGATGTTCATCTTCCCTGCACAGTCTTTAAAGTAATTTTGTTGTTAAAAAAAAAAAAAAAAAAAACATGTTATACGTACCTTGTCTGTAATGGTTTTGCACAGAGCAGCCCCGATTCTCCTCTTCTGGGGCCCTTCACCGACACTTCTGGCTCCTCCTGCCTTTAGATTGCCCCAATAGTAAGCTGCAAAGTATAGATAGAGTGCCCCTATAGCAAGGTAAAAAAACTTCTGACTTTAGAACCACTCACTTCCTGTCCAGGACTACATGTCCCATGAGGCATTGCTCCTCACACATTCACAAGTTCTCAGGCACTTAATGACATGTATGGAGGGTGTACTGAGCTGTATTTATGCTGCACTGTTATTTCCTGATATTATTTATTTATTTTTCAGGTACTTATATAGCGCCGTCAATTTATGTAAACAAATAATGCATTCTGTATGCAGGGGAACTAAATGGCTGGCCGATTAATCAATTATGAAAATAGTTGACAACTATTTTCATAATCGATTAGTTGTGGATCAATTGATTAGTTGTTTTGGCCCTAGTTCGTTTACAACCTTATCTCTGATTCTGTCTTGGTCCCCCCCCCCCCTCAAAAAAAAAAAGTCTGTTAGATGTTTATATACTTCTAATATTTTTACTGTCTTAGACAAAATAATTGTGCATTATTTTGTATTTTTTTGATATAAACAAGACAGTTCTGATTTAGTTGGATGTGAAAGCACACATATCCATTTACCTCTGTCTGCTTGTAGACCAAACATAGGTTTAGTTCTGCTTGAACATACCCAACTTTGCCTCAACGGTCCCATCTTTTGCCTGCGCTCGCATTTTCTGCTGTGTGCCGGTTTGCAGCCCTCTCTTATTGGCCGGTGTGTGATGACATCACTCCTGTGCATGTGCAGGAGTCAGTCATCCTGGCACACACAGACCAGGCTGGCGGTGTATGCTGAGCTGTGTATGTGCAGCTCAGCTTACATGCCAGAAAAGACAACAAGTAAGCAGGTAGGTGCATCTTATTGCATGTGTCTTCTGCAATAAAGAGCGTGCCTACTCAGGCTGGGTTCACACTGCCGCGTGAAGTGGCTCACACCAGGGGTCCAGTGCGGCCCAGTTCACTGTTTCAGGTCCGATTTCAGTCAATTTTTTTGGCTGATTTCGGACCTGAAACAGACCAGAAGACACAGGACTTCTGTGCAATTCTTACTGGAGCCGCTCCAGAGATGTGTGAACCGGCTCCGTAGAGAGCCGGTCACAATCTCCTGATATGCCAATTGGATGCGGGGAAACCCACATCCAATTCACAATAGTGTGAACCCAGCCTGTTTGTGACGGCAGACCTTTAGTTCCACTTCAAACTTTGGGAGGGCAAAAGCGAATGGACACAGATGTCACAAAAATGGCATCTATACTGACCGGCTCCATTTATCAGAGGATCTGTTCCTTTGATTTTTTTTCGGGAAGGATATAGCTGGTGTAAACACAGCCCCATATCTAAATTGGATTTATTTCTTCCACCAGAAGGCTGACACTTTTTTTTACCAGCACTAAACAGAGTAAATTCCTGACTGAGTGCCTTTCTAATGTTGTGTCACAATTTTAAAATGGAACTGAATTGAAAACAGAAGATTGAATTTAGAAATGTTAATTGTACCTAAGCAATACCCTGACATATGAATCTTTGTGAGGGCGCCTAGGCACCCCTTACACCCTTATTAGACCTCTTTCACACTGGGACGCTTTTTGGTTATTTTCGTGCTAAAAATAGCACCTGTAGAGGCACCTGGAAAAGCGCCTCTCAAGCCACCCCCGTGTGAAAGCCTAAATGCTTCCACACTGGAGTGGTGCGCTTGCAGCACGGGAAAAAAAGTCCTGCAAGCAGCATCTTTGGGGTGGTGGAGAAGTGGTGTATACACAGTTCCCAAAACGCCCTGCCCATTAAAATGAATGGGCAGCGCTGCCAAAGCACTTCGGCAGCGCCGCAACACGGGCGCTATTAGCCCTTTCTTCGGCCATTAGCGGGGGTTAAAAAGCACCCCGCTAGCGGCCAAAAAGCGGCGCTGGTTTTAGCGGCGCTTTTCGACCGCTACCGGGACGCTTTTAACCGCTGACGCCCGCACCGCCCCAGTGTAAAAGGGGTCTTGTAGCTGTATATCTGTAATGAGAGATCTAAGGCACTCACCACTGTGTTTCACCATCCTAGATAAGACAGGTACTTACAATTTTGGACTTTAAAGTGATTGTAAAGTCTCTTTTTTTTCTTTAAAAATAACAAACATGTTATACTTACCTGCTCTGTGAAATGGTTTTGCATAGAGCAGCCTGGATCCTCCTCTTCTCGGATCCCTCATCGGCGCTCCTGGCTCCTCCCTCCTGTCGAGTGCCCCCACACTAAGCAGCTTGCTATGGGGGCACCCGAGCCGCAGCTCTCTGTGTCTATTCAGACATGGAGATGCGGTTCGGCCCTGCCCCTCTCTCTTTTGATTGTATACAATGCATTAAGATAAAAATCCTTCTGCTTGTACAACAACTTTTATATAATGTAAGATCTAGCCCCTCTTATGTACACTGATGCACATATAGTTGGGCTAGTTTGGGTGCAATATTTTTCTCTTATATACTGGTTTGTCCAGTAAAAATGCCATTGTGTCTGTTGCTTTTGATTCTTCTATCCCTTTTTCACTGGTTACGGCTCTCGTTCTAGTAGCCGGCATATGATGGCGTCCCAGAACGGCCGCTCTCGCCGGAACGGCCGTCCTCTCTTTCCAGAGTGAGGCACTTGCAGGACAGAAAAAAAGTCCTGCAAGCAGCATCCTTGGGGCATTGCGGGAGCGGTGTATACACCGCTCCCACAATGCCCCAAGGATGCTGCTTGCAGGACTGCCACCAATCACTGCCCATTAGCGATGCCAGTCAGTGCCGAATATCAGTGCTGCCCATCAGTGCCCATCACTGCTGTCGATCAATGCCCATCGGTGTCACCTATCAATGCCCATCAGTACCGCCTATCCGTGCCGCCTATCAGTGCCACCTATCAGTGCCCATAAGTGCGGCATATTAGTGCCTCCTCATTAGTGCCCATATGTGCCGCCTCAGTGCCCATAAGTGCCACCTCATCAATGCCCACCAGTTCAGCCTATCGGTGCCCATCAGTGAAGGCGAAAAACTACTTATGCCGGGTACACACGATTGGAAATTCAGCCAGCAAAAGACCGATGAGAGCTTTTGGTCGGAAAATGCGACCATGTGTATGCTCCATCGGACTTTTGCTGGCGGAATTCCCGCCAGCAAAAGATTGAGAGCAGGTTCTCAATTTTTCGGTCGGAAAAAGTTCCTATCTGAAAATGCGATCGTCTGTACAAATTCTGACGCTCACAATTCCTACGCATGCTCGGAAACAATTTGACGCATGCTCGGAAGCATTAAACTTCATTTTCTCGGCTCGTCGTAGTGTTGTACGTCACCGCGTTCTTGACGGCCGAAAGTTCAGAGAACCTTTGTGTGACCGTGTGTATGCAAGCCAAGCTTGAGCGGAATTCCATTGGAAAAACCATCCAAGTTTTTTCTGACGGAAAATCCGCTCGTGTGTACACAGCATTAGTTACAAAATTTACTGACAGAAAAAAGTAAAAAACTTTTTTTTTCAACATTTTTGGTGGGTTTTTTTTTTGTAAAAAAGAAAAAAACCCATCAGTGATTAAATACCACCAAAAGAAAGCTCTATTTGTGTGAAGAAAATGCTAAAAAATGTGTTAGGTTAGAGTGTAGCACGACCGCGCAATTGTCATTCAAAGTGCGACAGCGATGAAAGCTGAAAAATGGCTTGGGCAGGAAGGGGGTGTAAGTTCCCGGTAAGCAAGTGGTCAACCCTTTTTCGGCCGCTAGCGGGTGTTAAAAGCGCCCCGCTAGTGGCCGAAAAGCGCTGCTAAAATGACGGTAAAGCGCCCCTAAAAATAGCGGTGCTTTACCGTCGACGCCCCCCCCGCCCCATTGTGAATGTACCCTCATGGTTTTAGCTAAAATATGTGTTGTGGTCTTGTATTCAGCCAGCAGGTGGAGCTCTAGACCCCTTTTCACATGTGAAGCATTGGTTGTTTGCAGCAGTGATTCATCCCTTCTCTTAGATGGCTTATCTGAGTCTTCATCCAGACAAATAGAAATTCGGAGCACCTTTTATTTGCTGGGCTGTCTCAGCTAAAGCCTCATACACACTAATATCTTTTTTTTTTTTTTTTTACGTTCAACCCAGTGGGCTGAACGAAAAAAAAAAAACTGACAGCTCAGAGCCGCTGTACTAACATTCTTTTGTCATGTATTCAACTGCCCATGTTCTTACAAAAATAAATAACAAAAAACATGTCCCTGCTGTGCGTTGATCCTCAACATCGTTACAGCACATAGTAGTGACATACAGTGGGGACGGAAAGTATTCAGACCCCCTTAAATTTTTCAATCTTTGTTATATTGCAGCCATTTGCTAAAATAATTTAAGTTCATTTTTTTTTCCTCATTCATATACACACAGCACCCCATATTGACAGAAAAACACAGACTTGTTGACATTTTTGCAGATTTATTAAAAAAGAAAAACTGAAATATCACATGGCCCTAAGTATTCAGACCCTTTGCTCAGTATTTAGTAGAAGCACCCTTTTGATCTAATACAGCCATGAGTCTTTTTGGGAAAGATGCAATAAGTTTTTCACACCTGGATTTGGGGATCCTCTGCCATTCCTCTTTGCAGATCCTCTCCAGTTCTGTCAGGTTGGATGGTAAACGTTGGTGGACAGCCATTTTTAGGTCTCTCCCGAAATGCTCAATTGGGTTTAAGTCAGGGCTCTGGCTGGGCCATTCAAGAACAGTCACGGAGTTGTTGTGAAGCCACTCCTTCTTTATTTTAGCTGTGTGCTTAGGGTCATTGTCTTGTTGGAAGGTAAAGCTTTGGCCCAGTCTGAGGTCCTGAGCACTCTGGAGAAGGTTTTCATCCAAGATATCCCTGTACTTGGCCGCATTCATCTTTCCCTCAATTGCAACCAGTCGTCCTGTCCCTGCAGCTGAAAAACACCCCCACAGCATGATACTGCCACCACCATGCTTCACTGTTGGGACTGTATTGGACAGGTGATGAGCAGTGCCTGGTTTTCTCCACACATACCGCTTAAAATTAAGGCCAAAAAGTCCTATCTTGGTCTCATCAGACCAGAGAATCTTATTTCTAACCATCTTCAGGTGTTTTTTTTAGCAAGCTCCATGCAGGCTTTCATGTGTCTTGCACTGAGGAGAGGCTTCCATCGGGCCACTCTGCCATAAAGCCCCGACTGGTGGAGGGCTGCAGTGATGGTTGACTTTCTACAACTTTCTCCCATCTCCCGACTGCATCTCTGGAGCTCAGCCACAGTGATCTTTGGGTTCTTCTTTACCTCTCTCACCAAGGCTCTTCTCCCCCGATAGCTCAGTTTGGCCGGACGGCCAGCTCTAGGAAGGTTTCTGGTCATCCCAAACATCTTCCATTTGAGGATTATGGAGGCTACTGTGCTCTTAGGAACCCTAAATGCAGCAGAAATTTTTTTTGTAACCTTGGCCAGATCTGTGCCTTGCCACAATTCTGTCTCTGAGCTCTTCAGGCAGTTCCTTTTGACCTCATGATTCTCATTTGCTCTGACATGCACTGTGAGCTGTAAGGTCTTATATAGACAGGTGTGTGGCTTTCCAAATCAAGTACAATCAGTATAATCAAACACAGCTGGACTCAAATGAAGGTGTAGGACAATCTCAAGGATGATCAGAAGAAATGGACAGCACCTGAGTTAAATATATGAGTGTCACAGCAAAGGTTCTGAATACTTAGGACCATGTGATATTTCAGTTTTTCTTTTTTAATAAATCTGCAAAAATGTCAACAATTCTGTGTTTTTCTGTCAATATGGGGTGCTCTGTGTACATTAATGAGGGAAAAAAATGAACTTAAATGATTTTAGCAAATGGCTGCAATATAACAAAGAGTGAAAAATTTAAGGGGGTCTGAATACTTTCCGTCACCACTGTAGGGGTTGATGGAAAGAGCCATGGTGCACACACAGTCAAGGACACACTATCTGACACATCCAGGGTTTTTGAAATGAGTGAAGGTATAACAATTTACTAACTGGAAAAGTAAGTATAAAGTATAAATTCACCAAAAAATCCTAAAAAAAAAAAAATGAAAAAAAAAACATTTGAAAAAAAAATAAATTTAAACTTACCTAAACCTTTGTTGCTAGGCAGTCTTCCTAATATGCCTCTTCCTATTCCGCGGCGTGCTCTTCTCCTCGGTGAGCGGCCCCGTTGTCTTCTGGGAACTGTGTGTGTTCCACGGGGCCATTCACAGAGCGCTCGCGCAGTAGGAGGCTGGCAGTGAAGACGCAAGGCTCCACTGCCTCTTTCCCTTACCTAGGATGGCGGTGCCGGGAGCCGAGGGACAGGTCTACCTCAGGCGGCCGACATCGCGGGCACCCAGGACAGGTAAGTACTTATTTAAAGTCAGCAGCTACAGTGTTTGTAGCTTCTGACTTTTAATTTTTTTTTTTTTTACGGCTGGAATCCTGCTTTAAGCAGGGACCAGCCAAATTTGGGATCCATCTATGGGCAGGCTGGTTGTACAGAAGTTGATTGGTAGCCTGTCTGTCTAGTTTTTCCTGAACTATCAGTGCCGCCAGCTATAGGCAGTAACACTGATCAATGTTTTTTGCCGGCAGGGAAGGCTCTCCACTGTCTGAATAGAATAGCTTAGCAGGAGTGATTCCCCCATCCACATCAAATGTGAGGATGGAGATATTTAAAGGGTTACTAAACCCTTGTGGTTTTTTTTTGTTTTTTTTTTTTAAATAACAAACCTATCATACTTACCTAAACTGTGCAGTTGGTTAAGCACAGAGTGGCCCCGATCCTTCTCTTCTGGGGTCCCTTAGCGGCACTAGTAGCTCTTCCTCTTCTTAAGTTGGAGAAGTGCTCTCCTTTGGGACACCCGTGCGGGTGCGCTCCCGAGTCCTGCTTCTGCCTCTGTTGACACAGAAAGCAGGACTCGACCCCGCGCCCGCGTCATTGGATTTGATTGACAGCAGTGGGAGCCAATGGCTGCACTGCTATCTATCCAATCAGGACACGAGACACCAGCTAGAGCTGGTGTGCTCATCCCCGGGAGAAAGGCCGGGTTCAGGTAAGTAAAACGGGGGGTCTGTGGGGCTGCAGCATGACAGAAGGTTTTTCACCTTAATGCATAGAATGTATTAAGGTCAAAAACCATGAGGGTTTACAACCCCTTTTAAGTCCATTTTTTTTTTTCATTCAGCCTACTGGTGGAACGAACAAAAAAAAAATAGATTAAAGTATGGGCTGTCTAAGCCTTCTTTTACAAGGTGTCTGTTTTAATGTTTTAGTGGTGGCATGACCACTTTTATATGTTTCTTTTGTAAAACCGAGATTACATGAGTGTGTGAAAAGCAAATGAAATAAACATTCTAGTTTCCTTGTAAACAGTCTGCTGTCATGAAGGCCACGTACCTGAGGTGAGAGGGGAAGTAGTGGGGAGGCCTCCCTTGCTCCTCTGGTCCTTGAAGCCTCTGGAGATGGAGACAGAGACTTGGTGGACACCGAGCGGCACGGGTGCCAGAGTTGCAGAGCACCATGCAAGCCTCAGTCCGAGATCCAAGCCGAGGGCAAGTCTAGTTTGGCAACGAAGTATAAAAGGGTTAATCAGAAGAAGAACTTTCGAGATCCAAGCCAGGGTCGGTTCCAATCTGGCAGCTGAGTACAAAAGGGGCAAAGAAGTAGAATGATCAAGGTAGAAATCCAAGGTCAATGGCAAGCAGCAATCAAGAGTAGTCAAATAGGTTTCCAGGTCACAACAAGTTCAGACAGATCACACACTAGCACAGGAACAAGGAGGGACTGAAGATAATCCAGCCATTTGGCAGTGTCTGGGCTGGGCTTATATAGGGAAGTTTGAGGTCACTTCCTGTGGGCCTCCTGGGCATTTTCCTGCCTTTTTCCATCAGGTCTTCTGCGCAGGTGTGGGTTGGCACACTGAGATGTCTTTGGCGCATGCTCAGTTGGCACGGATTTCCTCTTGCGGCAACGCGCTATTGGTGCATGCGTAGTAAGCCCTGGACTCTTACACTGCCCACTGTACAAAATAGATGTGATGTTGTGTACACTGTGGAATCTTTATAAAGGGCTATATTAGTGGACATACCAATGAATAAAGTAGACCTGTATAGATATAATTACAGAGGTTGCTATTGCTGAAATTTGCTTCTGAAAATGCTACATGCCTGGCGGTCCTGCTGATCCACAGTATTTCGTTTTCTGAGTCATTGACCCTGAATATGTAAATTTAGTGAGCACCACAAACTGAAAATGCTGTTTTTAATTTTTTCTATTCAAAGCAAATGCACTCATCTATCCATGTCTCCGTGCTTTTATTTTGTTGAGAAATCACTTTGAAAAACACCCCCCCTAGCATTTTTAGCCGCAGCCATCTTGAGTCAGGGCAGATGAATCCTTTATTTATTTTATATATTACAAGTACTTCTATAGCACTATCAATTTATGCAGTGCTTTATATATGTATTATACATTCACATCAGTCCCTGCCCTCATGTAACGTTTACTTCCTGGAATCCACCTGTCCTTAGCTCAGGCATGCAGGCAGGAGGGATTATGGAGACAACCCCTCCTCCAGATGAGTAAATATAATATAGCTTTATATTTATTTACTAATGCTAGCAGCATAAGCATTAAAATTAAAAATAAGTTCATGTTGATTGAGAGAGTTTAGTTCCACTTTAATCATCCTTCCAGTTCTGATCTTGGACTACAGAATAATTAGCATTTATTTTGTTGACATTTGAGAGTAGGAGTAGTTGTGTAGTTTAGCAATAGACGATGAGCAGGGCTGACACCACAGCAAGTCTGTATGTTGACTGCCCATAATAGGACTTGAGAGCTGAGTGCATTTCTGGCAGATCAGGTTTTTTTCTGTACTGGCAGGGTCCAAAATGTGAATAAAACATGGGGAAATGTGCATGTATTACAGAGGTTTACTACTTGCGTTTTTTGGGTTTATTTACCCTGACATATGTTGTGACGGGAGCTTTAGCAAAAAAGACTGTTGCTGCCAGCATGAAAGGATCAGAATTCTATGTATGGCAGCAGAGCAGATTCTAGAAAACTCTTTCATTTTTGAGATCATCTTTTTTTTTTTTTCTCAGATTTTAGATCTCTTATTTACTAAACCTGGCACTGAATAATACTAAATATATGAAACACTATTTTCTTGTTATGTTTGACCACAGAGCAGGATTTCTCAACCAGGGTTCTGTGGAACTCAGGGATTCTTCCAGAGTTTTCTTGAGAAATTATGAGTTTCTAACTCCCAGTAACCACTGATAATAATTCTCTTTTTAGTTGTGTGTAAGGGGGCAATTTTCCCATTGGTTAACAATGTAAGAGTGTCCTTTTCCCGCTGACCATTAATATAAGGGGTCTTCTTCCATTGGGATTACCAATATAAGTGGGCACTTTGCTATGGACCACCACAACTTTCCCTGTTGGTGTGTGTTTGGTGGTTTGGGGTTTATTTTCTGGCCATTATTATTATTCCATATTTTGATTGTTAGCCCCCTTTTAAAAGGGACAAATTTTGTTCTGATCAGCTCAAAGATCAAATCAGAGAAAAGCGAAGAATGGCTTTCTGCAGTGAGAACTGAGTGATCAGAGACCTCTGATCACTCAGTTCTCAGTGACTGTTGGTCAGCAGCTCTCTGCTCTCTCTCTGGAGCACTGGGCTGTGGAGGGGTGGGAGGGGCTGGCTCAGGCTCTCGGCAGATCATTGTGAGGCTGAGCCAGGTGCCCATCCAGGCTTTTGGGTGGATCCTGACCATGTGATCAGGATCTTTTCAGAGCCTAGACCGCCTCTGTGATTGCTGCCAAAATTGGACTTTAGTCCACCGTAGGCTGGAAACGGATCACAGGAGTGCAGAACTATCACTCCTGTGATCCATAGGAGAAATCTATCCAAAAGAGCTTTGCCTATTACTACTTCAATTTTCTGACTAAATCTCCACTTTAAATATAATTATAGTTACAACTTCCTGACCACACAGATGTACTATGAACTAGATATGTGGGAGGCTGCTGTAGACATGGAATAGATGTGTGCACCAATTATTGAGAAATGTCCTTTTATAAGGTTTAAATGGAAATGATCATGGCTGACCCAAGGAAATGCTTCAAGTAATACCTATGTAGTGATGTCACTTGGAGATGTTTATTGGCCACACTGAATACCTTTCCTGTCAGAATAGACTTAAGGCTGCATTCACACCTGAGGGTTTTCAGCTAATAAAACACTCGTAAAATGGCCAGAAAAACGCCCAGCAAGCAAAATCCCATCCATTTCAATGGCACCTGTTCACATCTGAGCGTTTTGTCACCTGAAGCAAAACTCCTGAAAAACGCCCTAAGCTCAAATAAGAGCATGAGCTTCTTTGGGGCAGGTTACAGGCATTTTTATGCCTTTTACATTTGTGACCTGAACAAAATCGCTATAAATACACGGTAAAACGCTGTGTTTGAAGTAACGCTGTGTTTACTTGTTTGAAGTAACATTACAAATGACTTTAATCAGCGTGGGAAATGCATGCTGTACTCCAGAAGAATTAGGATACATTTAGTTTTCCTAATTGTGGAAATTAGCATGAGAAATGTACAACTAAATAGCTTCAATTTACATTGAAAACCTAGTTTTCAGCAGTTTTTTTTAATGGCTGTATAGCTGTTTCTGGATCCTGCTTAGAAGACAAAAGATGAGGGAAAAAAATGTTGTTAATGCTTCCGACTGGAACAGCTGAACAAGTCCATCGAACAAATCCGACTCCATCTGTCATGTTTCTTCCACAGGCTAAGGCCGGCTATAGACAGTTCGACTCTTGAACCATGTATGGGCCAGATGATTGTACCAAGTTGATCAATCAACTTAGAGACAACTAGCCTGTCGGATTTTACATGCAATTATCGCTAGCGGCTGGTATAGCTGCTAGTAATCACTATGTTCTCCGAGCAGGGATGGTTCCTGTGGTTGCAGGAAAGAAATTTGCTCCGTGTATAGGCTGCTTAAAGAGGGTATCCCTCGAAAAAAAAAAATTTAAAAGTCAGCAGCTACAAATACTGAAGCTGCTGACTTTTAAAATAAGGACACTCACCTGTCCCAGGGTCCAGTGATGTCGGCACCCGAGACCGAATCGTCCCTTGGTCCTCGGGTGCTGCCGATGCCATTCTCTGTAAGGGAATCAGGAAGTGAAGCGCTGCGGGTTCACTTCCCGGTTCCCTACTGCGCATGCGCGAGGCGCGCTGCGCTTCCTAACTGGTCCCCACTGTCTCTGGGACCCGTGTGTGTCCCAGCAGACAGCGCGGTGGGGACAGGAAGAGGCATAGACTCTGTGGGAGTCTATGCCGGAAGTGGTATCTGCACCCCCCTCCCCCTGAAAGGTGCCAAATGTGACACTGGAGGGGGGGAGGGTTCCGAAAAGCGGAGGTTCAATTTTTGTGTGAACCTCCGCTTTAAGAATGAATGTAAAAACCTGTTTGGTTGTTTTATTTTCTGGTGTCTTTTGCCATTATCTAAGCCCCTGTCCATATCTGTGCAATTTTTGTGTGTTGCGCGACATGGGGAATTCCAACTTTTCATGTGATATCTGTTCACATCTATGTGATTTCTCTTAAGGGCCAGTTCACACCAGATGCAGTACCGTGCGCTTTTTTTCTGCACAAAATGCATGCACAGTGTTTTCCATGTATTCCAATGGCTCTAGTTTAAACCATGCAGTCAGTTTCTGCACCAGAAACTGACTGCATGGTGTGAACTAGAGCCATTGGAATACATGCAAAACACTGTGCATGCATCTTAGTGCAGGAAAAAAGCACACAGAACTGCATCTGGTGTGAACTGGCCCTTATCCACTTTAAAAAAAAAGCTGCCAGCGCTTCTTTTGGTGTGGCTTGGTTCAATTCTGGAGAGAAAGATGTCACCAGCACACCAAGATCTCCAAAATGGGTCCAAAGCTTAATTCACCCATCACATCGTTACAGCAGATAGCAATGTTTTAGATCCACGCAGGACCCCTTCGTCGTCACATGCCTGATTAAGGGGTCCTATGTGGCTCCGAAACTTTGCTATTTGCTGTAACGATGTAATTGCTGAATAAAGCTTTGGACACATTTTGGAGATATTGGTGTGCTGGTGACATCTCTCTGTGTGACTATTCACAGTTCTAGCCGGTGGTCTCACTTACACATACAGCCATCTCTACAGGAACATGTGCATCGGGAATAATTTGTTGGTTCAATTTTGGCCCCATAGACTTTAAAGCCTAGGTTTAGTAATTACATGTTTTAAAAAAAATCAGCACAAGGAACAGTACTTACAATCAATACAAAGCAGTGGTCGACCCATCCATTAGCGGCGCCGCCCCCCTATCCATGCTTTCGGCCCCCTAATCTACATGCGGGGTGCCGGACACATGGATTCCAATGGGGCTTTTTTTTTGAAGAACCTGATTAGAGCCCGAGGCTCTAATAGGCTTCAAAAAAGGGTGTGCTTGGGGCGCAGAGCATTGCGACATGAGATCACCCAGTTGTGTGATAATAGTGAATGAATATTTGCTATTGTCACACTGATTCTCCTCCTGGCCAAGGAGGAGGGACGAGACGCACGAGAAGCGCCCGCCTGTTGCCCGGAGGGAAGCACTGCCTGCTTAAAGGGGTAAGTGCGGGGCCGACCAACCCACGGAGGGGTGGCTTGAGTGGGGGGGGGGTGGTGGTGTTGCTGTGGGTGCATTGTTTGCTGTGCTCCCCCCCCCCAAAAAAAAAGAACCACCAGCCACCACTGATGCAAAGTGTCCCTTGTGCTGATGGCTTCCATTCTCTGGTCCCCACCCCCATAATCTGGCCTGTCATATACACGCATCAGGAGCGCCGACTGTGCCTGCCCTTTCTGCAACCCCCCCAATAATCAAAGCTGTACCATAGCGTCCATGAATGAAAAATAGTCTGAATAGAGGAGGTGGACCTTTCATTCATCCACCCATGCACCCATTCTTCATTCATAGAAAGATGAATAGGTTTTAATTCAAAAAGCTATAATATAGTGTATATATAGAACAGGAATAGCAATACATAGATTGGAATTCAGCCAGTTCAGCAGGAATTTCAATCCACGTGTAGCCAAGAGAGCTGCTGTATTTACTCCTAGGTATTGTAGCACTTCTACATTTCAACCTGTACTTTTCTTTTTCTTTTTTTTTTTTTTTTTTTTGTGTATTGTAATTGTGTTTTTAAAAAAAACACAAACATGGTAAATCTAGGATACTGTAATGCAAGTTATGCAGATAATTAGTAGTGCAATAAAGAAATATAAATAAGACGTCGGCTGATTGCCTAGCAGGAGAATTCCTTTCCGGCAGGAAACTGCTGGGACCCCACCCAGCACATGATAGTCATTTCTTCACTACTTCCAGTAGCTCATGATGGGAGAAGTGGGCATTCTCTGCCAAGTCTTCAGCTTCTATGTGATTCTCAGTATCTTAGGTGTGTTCACTCCCATAATTGCAGAACTCCACTGTGTCTAATGCGAGGAAAGAGGTCTCCTTACTGGGGGTTTTTTTATACATTGTTTTTTTTTTTTAATCAAGCTTTATTTATTGGTGTAGCAATAAACATTAGAGTCTTCCAAACATTTTCACGACAAAGGAACATAAAAAAACAGCAGAATATCACATTTTCACAGAGACCTGGGACATACATGGCAAAAAATGGAAGCACAGGCTAGTGGCGAACCGGGGTCCAGTCGCCAGCAATCATCAATAATTCATTCAATAGAGTGAGCAGCTTATTTGCCTTTAGTAAATCAACTCCTTAAAGCAACATTAACCACTTGCCGACTGCCCTACAGCAGTTTTACTGGTACAGGGTGGCTGCTGTGCGCAGGATTGTGTGTGTGTGTGTGTGCGTGCGCGCGCGCAAGTGTAATATATATGTGTGTATATATATATATATATATATATATATATATATATATATATATATATATACATATACACACACATGCACTTCCAGGTAGGGGGGTGAATGCGCACAGAGAGGCAGAACTGCAGCCTGCCTATATAAACAAGGCAGATTGCGTTCTGCAAAGAAGGGACAAGGATCCATGTCTTCCTCTAGTAAAAGCACCTGCCACACTGTAATAAAGCACAGGCTAGGCACACAGTTAACCCTTTGATCACTCCTGATGTTAACCCTTCCCCAGTCAGTGTCATTAGTACAGTAACTGTGCATATATTTAGCACTGATCACGGTACTAGTGTCACTGGTTTCCAAAAAAGTGTCAATTGGTGTCTGATTTTCCGCTGCAAAATCACAGTCCCGCACAGTCACCGATCGCTACCATTACTAGTAAAAAATCCATAAATATATATATATAATAATGAATAAATATAACTTTTGCGCAAACCAATCAATATACGCTTATTGGGATTTTTTTTTTTTTTTTACCAAAAATATGTAGCAGAAAACATATCGGCCTAAATTGATGAAGAAATTTGATATTTTTTTTTACATTCTTTTTTATTGGATATGTTTTTTTATAACAGAAAGTAAACCTTTTTTTTTTTTTTTTTTTTTTGTCAGTCTTTTTTTGTTTATAGCGCAAAAAAAAAATAAAAATCGAAGAGATAATCAAATACCACCAAAAGAAAGCTTTATTTGTGTGTGAATCTTCCAGAGCTAAAGTGGTTAAACCCAAAAGCAAACATGTATTATATTGCAGCCTACCAATTCATAGATGTGGTGGCTTGCTTTCTTTTATTTTCACCTGGGAATCTGACCAGTAAGTATGTTGTTTTTCAACAGACCAAGCTGTTGTGCTTATATATATTAGTTAGATTAGTTTAACACTGACTTACAATGGTCCGCTTTTGTTTAATGCAAGACTTTTATCCGAAAGGAAAAAAGCGGTTTGATGTAATTGAATATAAAGAATATAAAATGTGAGCGGGAGTTTGACTTATCTGGTGCCTTGGAAGGTCTATGGGAATGTGTGTGGCGACCAGGTCAACAGCAAGCCAAAATTTAGCTGCATCGTATCTAGAGAAGGAAGCCGGGGGGTACATGGCATTTACAGATAAGATACATTCCCATAAGAAGGCAGCACTAGAGTTGTCAGTTCATATTTCAGCCATGACACTACCTGCCTGGAGTTTGCATGTTCTCCCTGTGTCTGCGTGGGTTTCCTCCGGGTACTCCGGTTTCCTCCCACACTCCAAAGACATGCTGGTAGGTTAATTGGATCCTGTCTAAACTGGCCCTAGTACTGTATATGTATGTATGAATGTGAGTTAGGGACCTTAGAATGTAAGCTCCTTGAGGACAGGGACTGATGTGAATGTACTATACTGTAGATGTGTAAAGTGCTGTGTAAATTGTTGGTGCTATACAAGTACCTGTAATAAATATTAGGGTTTTCTGGAGTTCTCCTTTAAAAACCTAATGATCTCTGTATTCTGTAGAGACAGGCAGGAGCATCTTATACTATACTATACGATACAAAGTGAATTTTTGCAGTTTTATACACCGTTTCATATGACCAAAGCTACGTAACTTTTTACTGCACACGGCTTAAAATGTTACATCTGGTTTATATTTTTTTTTATATACCGTACTTGGTCAATGATCATTATTTATGCCTTCTAGAACAAATGACATAACAGCAGGGGACAGGTGACCTAGCATAATGCTTTTGCTATCTGGTATGATTCATTGAGGAGGGGCTGGGACTTTCTGTGTGAATTAGGTGATTTCTTACATCTGGCCAGCCTTAGCCATGTGATTCTTGTAAGGAAAAGGTTAAATGGGTTGTTCTACTTTTAGAGTATGAATATTTCTCCTGTCAACAGAATCCTGTAAGCAAGCCTGGACCTGAGGGTCATAGCTAATGTATGTAGGAAACGTCAGTATTTTGGAGGTGCGGAGTCTTCCATTATAATTATGAGTAATGTTTACACCTTAGTGACTAATCGTGTCATTCCAAGTTGTACTGTGAACAAGGCCAGGATCACAGGCTAATGGGGGCCATACATGCTTCGACTGTTTTAACCAATCCATCTGCGATTCAGTCAAAACAAAGAGCCATAACTTTCCTTCTCATTGATTTGGACTCCGTTTCAATTGGATTCAAGAGGTGGAAGATTGTCGATCATTTTGTAATGATCAGCAGCAATAAGTTACTATGTTCATGAATACAATCATATTTTATCAATTAGATTATAAGAGTATATGGTGCAAACAGAGATGGGATAGATCATTTATAATTCTATGTTATGATTGCATTTTAGCTATTGATTGACATCCACTTCCCCGTGTGTGGCATATCAATCGAATGGGTTGTGAAATGTTAATCTATTGTTCCGATCAGAAAAGAAATTGATCATTTTTTGGAGTGTTAGGTTACATTTAAGCATGCAGCCAAAAATGGCAACAAACAATAAAAAAGATGCAACACGTGACTGTGATGGTACATTTCACATCATGGGGTTTGTCATTGTGGACTTGTCCAGCAAATGATGAGATCAAATCCTATTATCGAATGCTGGGGATGAATTAAAATGATTAGTATTGCCTGCGTGTACTGTATATACAGTGTATGTGTGTATATATTTATAGTGAGTTACAGGTAACCACCTTGGGGTCAGGATATTCCAGGTGGTAATTAGTTTTTTGCAGCACCCTGAGCCTGCATTCACACCTTGTGCTGACTCTTATACAGCCATTGGTGCACATGCACTGTTTGAGTTTTGAAAGTGTTATGCACGTTATATACAAGCAGAACAGTTGTTCAGGTACAAAGAATACATGCATAAACACACACACAAATAGCTAGGATTCCTATTGCTGAGCATTGGCATGTGTATTCTTCAGTGCTAATGTGAACTCTAAGAGCCCATTCACACCTGAGCGTTTTGTAGCTTGAAGCCTCAAGCTACAAAACGCTTGAGGGGAAAAAATCCATTATTCTCTATGGAGATGGTTCACATCTCCACTCCAAGTCGCCTGAAGCTCAAACAAGTTCTGGACCCTTTTTTGGTGCGCGAATCGGGCAGATTTAGGCGTTTTTAGAGCAGAAAGCAGATGACAAAATCTAACAACATAACAACAAATGATGAAACAGATGATCATTTTTCCTATTGGCTAATAAAAAAAATGCCAAAGCTCAAAAACGCCGGACAATGCTGCATGGAAATGCGCAAATATGCCCGAAAAAACACGCAACAAAACGCCGGAAGAAATGCTCAAAAACGCTATGCTCAGGTGTGAATGCAGCCTAAAAAGAACTCTGTAAAAGCTGGTAATATGCTTTTGTGTAAATGACAGTGCACCTAATTGTTGGTCTTTACTGCAATAAGGAAATAAAATAAATGTTTTCATCCAGAAAATTACCACAGCAAGTTTTTTTTTTTTTTTTTTTTGTGTTTCATAACATAAATCCTATGCCTCATTTACGTGGGCGTACTACAGTGTACACTGTGCGAGGGCCGTGTTTGCCTGCATGGGGATGCGCAGATGTTCTGTTCATGCTCGTGCAGGCAGTCCCATTCATGTCAATTGGAAAGCAGCTGCTACATAGATACAGCTATTGCTCCCAGTTTGACAGCTGTGTGGGTACATGGCCCTGAATGCACACTGTCTATGTCTGAGGTCGGAAAACTATTGATGTTGGGAGGATTTGGGTGTGTTGCCAGGTAGATCTTGCAGGGTGGATGTAGGGTGGATTTTGGTGTGTTGCAGGACGGTGTAAAGTCTCACGCAATTAGATTCTCCTCCTGCGTTTTGCAGATCGTCGGATAATGCCTGAGATGAACTGCACATGTGCAGTGTTGACGTTGTGTCAGCTGATCAACATATCAGCTGGAGTGACATCACGCCCTGCACATGCACAGATCGGAGGCATTATCTGAGGAGATTCACTAATCGACAGAACACCGGCACTGCAGCTGCTTGCTTCCTCTACAACACTGATTCCAGCGGTTCCCTGCATAGTGAATACAAGTGATGGTCAGCAGTGGGCATATATATTTATTTGAGTTTTGTAATGAGCATGTACAGTATGAGGAATGGGTATAGTTTTGCTGCTTTTACACTGATCCGCAGGTGCAGCGCAGTGCACCTGCTGGTTACCTGCACTGGGCCATAGACTTCTATTATATCCTGCAGTTATAGTGTGCTTTCAGAAAGTGTGCCACACATGGAAGATATAGCAAAGTGCATTTAACTCGCAGGAAAGCCGCATTTGCAGTGGGGGTAAACTGCAGCACATCAGTGTAAAAGCAGCTTTAGTCCTTTTTCACATGATCGGGTCTGCCTGTCTGTTTTTCAGGTGGACCCGATCGGACCCTCAATATTGGAGCGGCAGATGGAAATGGACTTGTGTCTATTTACTCCTGCCTACCTCCAATTTGATCCACAAAAAACAAAGGGATCCGTTCTCCATCTGGGTGGATCAGATTGGAGGGCTGTGTCCATGTCCACTCTGCATATGCAAAGCAGATACGGACCTGTCATCTACCCGCGCTGCTCAGTGGGGGATCAGTGGACAGATCCCCTGCTGAGCAAGTGGATTCTGCTTCATGTGAAATGGGTCTTATAGGAGGCTCAGGACAGTAAGGGCTTGTTTACATTTGGTGTTTGGGGGTGGTAAAAACCCATACTTGAGGTTTTTTTTTTTTACCACACACCCCAACCAGGGGAGTAGCGTCTGAGGCCCATGTTCAGGGGAAAAAATTCCTTCCTGATCCCCTGAGAGGCAATCGGATTTTGGGGTACACCACTGATAACCTTAGACCATTCAGAGTAAGATTCATTAACCACTACTCTCTGAATTCTGTCTTTTAGCCAGTTTTCTATCCAATTACAAAATGATCTTTCCAAGCCTGTAGACTTTACCTTACATATCAGCCGTGTGGGGAACTGTGTCAAACGCTTTTGCAAAATCCAGGTATACCACGTCCACCGCCACCCCTCTGTCCAAGGTTTTACTTACCTCCTCATTAGGGATGAGCTCCGGCGTGTTCGCATGGCGCACGTGCCGAGCCCGCCAGGAAGTCGGCACGGCGCAGCGCTAATCACAGGCAGGGAGACATTTCCCGATCTCTGCAGCCGCACATCGGGAAATGTCTCACTGCTTGTGATTAGCGCTGCGCCGTGCCGACTTCCTGGCGGGCTCGGCACGTGCGCCATGCGAACACGCCGGAGCTCATCCCTACTCCTCATAAAAGGAAATCAGGTGTGTTTGACAGCTCCTGTCTTTCATGAATCCATGCTGTCTGTTGCCTAACCTCCCTGGCAATTTTCCTGAGTGTGGCTCGGGGTTAAATTTCAGTACCATTGCGGTAACCCCGAGCCACAATGGGGATTGCATTGCAGGATCCTGGTGCAGGTTACTTACCTTGTACCCAGGATCCTGCAATGCCCCCCTGCTGTGTCCATGGGCTCTGTCCTCCGCCTGATGCCTCTGTGTGCCAGGCTCCGTTCCCTGTGAGCGTCGCAACGCACAGGGGCGAAGCCCGGCGGCAAATTCAAAAATTAGAAAATTCATAACACATACAGTACACTGCAGTCTTACAGATTACATTACTGTATGAAATTATTTCACATCCCTTTTGTCCCCAGTGCTTTGTCCAATGCCCTGCATGCAGTTTTATATTATATATACTGTTCTTTCTGTCTGGAAACTTGAGATTATCCATGGCAACCAAAAAGTGTCCCTTTACATCAAAAGTGGTTTTAGACCAGCTAGAAAATAGCGATAGTAAGGCTTACTTGCAGAATTGAGCGATAGTGAATCGTGGGGAAATTAATTTTATTATTATATTATTATTTTTATAGTTATTTATTATATTATAATTTATGATTTTGTGTTTCAAACGTTATCATACCCGGGATATCTACTAGACTCTTGTTTGGACAGATTTAAGTGTGTTATTGCTAAGCTATACAGACCTGCAATATAAAACGCCAAATTTCTATGCAAAACAATTGTACCACTTTGAGACGCAAAAATCTGACATAATTATACCGCCAGGGTGGCTAAAATATTTTTTTCCAGCAAGAACTCATCTATGTGGTCTTTTATTAAACTCTCCAATATCTTCCCAACTATAGAAGTTAAACTAACAGGTCTATAGTTACTTGGTAAAGACTTTGATCCCTTTTTAATTATGGGCACCACATTGGCCCTGCACCAATCCAGTGGTACCATTCCAGTCATTAACGAGTCCCTAAATATTAGAAACAATGGCCTTGAAATAACAGAGCTCAATTCTTTTAGGATTCATTGGTGGATGCCATCTGGTCCAGGTACTTTATCCACCTTTATTCTGTCTAAATATTTCTGGACCATATCCCTTTTGAGCCATTGTGGATCATTTGGGGCTGGGTCACTACCACCCCCATTATGGACATGAGCACCCCTATGCTCCTTTGTATACAAAGAGCTGAAGAAAGGATTTCATAAATTCCCCTTCTCTTTGTCTCCAGTCACCCACTCTAAATTATTTTGTAAAAGGCCTACAAGGGACCTGACCTTTTTACTATTAATATATTTGAAGAATTTTTGGGGGTTTGCCCTGCGATCTTTTGCAATCTGTTGTTAGTTTTGAATTTTTGCATCCTTATTCTGTTATATTCTTTAACATTTAAACAATGATGGCGTTTCTTCATTTTTATGTTTTTTAAAAGCTCTTTTTTAATATTTTTATAGCCATTTTAACTTTGGCCGTGAGCCACATAGGTTTTATTTTTAGCCTTTTAAACTTATTGCCCATGGGAATATGCTATTCCCTCCCATTCCAAGTCCTGGAGAGCAGCCCTCATCCTTGAAACATTTGCTCACTTAAAGTTAAGTGTTTTTATCTTACCCGTATGAGTTTGTTTGCTTACAGCTAACATTAAATTAAATCATTTTATGGTCACTGCTACCCAGATGTTCTTTTATATGAATATTGGTAATAAGCTCTGCATGGTTTGAGATTACCAGGTCCAGCAGAGCTTCATTCCTAGTTGGGGCCTCAATAACGTGGACCATAAAATTGTCTTGTAATAGGTTTATCAACTTTTGCCCTTTTAACTGTCACAGCAGTGCCATTACTCCAGTCAGTTTCTGGGTAGTTAAAATTCCCCATTATTACTGTCCCAGCCCTTGCAGCCCTTTCCATCTGTGCAAGGAGCTGAGTCTCCTTCTCCTCACTAACACTGGGAGGTCTATAACAAACTCCAATGACAACCTTTGTAGTACGCGCACCCATAATGCTTCAGACTCATCACACTCTCCATCAAGCAAGTCCTCTTTCACACTCACTTTGAGATCCCTTCTCACATAGACAGACAACACCACCCCTCCGTTTTACCCTGTCTTTCCGAAAGAGTGCATAGCCAGGAATATTAATAGCCCAGTCATGAGAAGAATGAAGCCAAGAATCAGCAATACCAGTTAGATCATAGTTCTCCTCGTGCACCAGAGCTTCCAACTCACCTATTTTGCTTGACAGACTTCTGGCATTGGTCAACAAACACTTTAATTCATTGTCACATTTTGCAAACGTATGTTGCATATTTTTTATTTTAGTGTAGATAGTACCATTTCCAATGGTTGTTTGTAACATAGGAACCTTCATATCATCTGCCATAGCCCCCCCCCCATCTTTCCCCATTCCACTCACCAATAGGGGCTGACCCCTGTCTGACCTGTCTGCCCTATTATAATCTAATTCACCCTCCCCCCTCAAACCTAGTTTAAATACTCCTCCAGCCTTCCCCAAAACCTCTCCCCCAGCACAGCAGACCCCCTTCCTTTTAGGTGCAAACCATCTTTAGCATATAAGTTGCACCCCAATGAAAAGTCAGCCCAGTGCTCTAAAAACCCAAATACCTCCTCCTTGCACCAGGTCTTTTGCCATGCATTCAGCTCTCTAATCACCGCCTGTCTTTCCTGTATTGCACATGGCACAGGCAATATTTCAGAGAATATCACCTTGGAGGTCCCGTCCTTCCCTTCAACTTGCAGCCTAGTTCTTTAAATTGGTTCTTAAGGAGCCTCAACCTTCCATATATTCTGTCATTGGTTCCAACATGGACCAAAACTGCTGGGTCATTCCCAGCCCTTCCCAGTAATTTATCGACTCGGCCCACCACATGCCGAACCCTGGCACCAGGGAGACAGCAAACCAATTGGTTGAGGCGATCCTAGTGACAAATTATTCTATCAGTCCTTCTGATTATAGAATCCTCTATTACCAACAACTGTCTAGGCCTCCCTGCACTCCCCTCACCACCCTTACTAGATGGGCTGCTCTCCCGGCTGTTAGGGGGACCAGTGACATCTAGGGCTGCCACCTTTGAGCTTGATACCCCCACATCTTCACCCAACTTGGTAAATCTGTTAGGGTGCTCAAACCCAGGGCTGGCCTTCCTTTTCTGTGAGCCCCTACCACTCCCTCTAACTGTATTAACCCATCTTCCTACCTGATAATCCTGACTTACCCTGCCACCCTCCCCATTAACCCCACTAGCCACCTGCTCAGTGAGTTGAGAACGCCTTTGAAGGTTTTTAGTTCTGCCCAGTGTTGCAATTTGCTCCTCTAGGTCTCTAATGCGAGCTTCCAGAAGGGCAACCTGCTCCCATCTGTCACAGCGGTACCCATCCTGGACCTGTTGCCCCATTGTTGTATACACATGGCACACTGTGCACTGCACAAAACCTTCAATCTTGCTAACCCCCATTTTCCCAGTTACAATAATAACAGGAAATTTCAGATGTTACTTACAGGTTTGATGACTTAGTCCAGTTCCACTTGGTCAGAGTTCCAGCAAGCAAAAAGGTGGCAAGCTCAAGGATGAGCAGGCTCAGAAATTAGTTCTACAGAAAGTTATATAGGACCTTAAGCACCTGTGACCAATTAACCACTCCCCTTAATTAGTAGTCTGAAGAATGGAAATAAAATAAAAGGCTGTTTAAAAAGTGACAGAAAAGGTGTTAAAAAGTAGCAAGGAAAGACCCCAAAAAGAACCTAAAAATGCAAACGGCAATCGCCAGCACTCAAAAGTAAAACTGGTTTTCACTCTCCACTCAAAGTTCCCACTCTTCAGCTTCCAACCAGCAAATCTGGTTGGAAATCTGGTTTTACATGTATATCTGCTGTCTGCAGCTTGCTATATTCTTTAGAAAGTGCTCATTGTGTTAGAGATTTTTTTTTTTCCTCCTGTTAAGCACTGGGTGTTGATTCTCAGCATACACGTGTGAGAGCTGATTGGAGGAAAGGCACCCCCCCCTCCTCCCCCCTCCACATAGGCAGAGGAAGGAAGGAATTAGCAGAGCTTTGCTGTGAATAGACCAGCTCTCTGCTAATCTATTTATAGCACCCACCCAACACAAATTTCAGGCTGGTTTTATCTCGGTTGTCAGAGAACTTGTCAGAAGTTATCATGCTGATAACACAAGAACAAAACAGCAGAAAGACACAAGATTTAGTGCTTTGGAGAGAGAGATAAGAAAACACTACAGATATGTGCCTAGGTCAAATTTCATGAATCAGGTTTTTGTCCACTTTAATCATAACCTATTCATTTTGTGATGATTACTAAAAAAAAAAATCCTGGAATTCAGTTTTAACCATTGAGCTGCCAAGTGTGCTAATCTTCATATGCATTTCAATCCGCTAAGCATATGTCATGGAGTGGGGGAGGCACTAAACCTTCTTTACAACAAGTGGTCTCCTGCTGTCAGGTCATCCGAGTCCTAGAACTTCTATTAACCAGGAAAATGTGCCATGCTGAGTATCGCTTCAGGAGTGCACGGCTGATTTCAAATGTAATCAGCGTTTAATAAGCAAATATTGAAAGGATGTTTTTTTTTTTTTCATATCCCATTTATTGTACTTTTACATTTCCTTAAAAGTCGCTAAATATTATGTATACTGTCTATAGGAACCATAAGAAATCAAAAAGGAAGAATACATACACAGTGGGGGATATTTACTAAAACTGGTACAAACTGAATCTGGTGTAGCTGTGCATAGTAACCAATAAGCTTCTTACTTCATCTTGTTGAAATAAGCTTTGACAATAAGCCCCCTTTCACATTGGCTCGATTTGACAGGTCAAATCACACCCTATTGCCGGCAATGGCACCTGCACTAGTTTTGGTGACTTTGGGGGTGACTTCACTAGACCTCTGTGCATGAACCCGCACAGATGTCTTTCAAGTTGCCCCCAAAGTCAGACTGAAATGGGGCTTTGAAATCGTGCGAGATCAGATGAAGTCACCAAATGTGTTCAATGTGAACAAGTTCTAAAACCTGAAAGCTAATTGGTTACTATGTACATCTGCACCAGTTTTAGTAAATATCCCCCAATGTCTCCCATGGAGGTTTGTAGAATATCAAAGAGCCCATCCTCCCAAAAAAGATCTAGGTGGAACATGGTGGCCTGAGTCAGCTCTTGACTTGAATGTCTTGGCTACTCCTGACAGTGCGATCTGCCTGCCATCATTTGACTCTCTTCCTGTCCATCTGGGAGTGTTGGTTGTTCTGGCTGGTGTATATGTGTTTCAAGCAGAGCTAAGCTCCCTCAAATAACTATTTCGTATTTTGTCCCTCCCCCTCCCTCTTAGGCCCCATAAACACTCATGGTTGAGGGGCAGTGAAACCCCACAGTTGAGCTACATTTTTACCTCCCATTCCAACTGCTTCCCCTTTAGTTTCAGGGTTGGGGTGTACACATGCCACTGCAAGAATAATTCCCCCTGCAATGTACACGGTAATGGCACACTAGTGCAGGGTTCAAAGGGTTAAAGCAGGCAGTGAGTTGGCGATACAGCTCCTTCTTCAGTAATAAGGAGAGCCAGCAAAACTGTAATCCTTGAAGTGACGTTTATTGGTACATCAGAGTGACAATAAAACAATAAAGCTGACGCGTTTCGGCAATAGCCTTAGTCGTAGCTAGTTTAAAACAGATATGGCAAATTTTTGCCATATCTGTTTTAAACTAGCTACGACTAAGGCTTTTGCCGAAACGCGTCTGCTTTATTGTTTTATTGTCACTCTGATGTACCAATAAATGTCACTTCAAGGATTACAGTTTTGCCGGCTCTCCTTATTACTGTTGCATTGGAGTGTGTTGGGACACATCGAGCCTCGGCACCTGTGAGTGGACCTGGTGTATGGATTAAGTTGTCCCTGCAGAGAGCGCTGTTACCTTTCTTCTTTTCCATACAGCTCCTTCTTCCCTACCTGTCAAATGCTCTCTGAAGAGCGATCCGAATGCTGATTGCTATTCTAACTTTTTTACCATTTAGTGTCTTCTTGTGGAGAAAGCAGGGCTGATGTTGGAAATCATGGGTCCCCGTACAGCCTACCTGTACCCACAGTTGAGCTGCATTTTTACTGCCCCCCCCCCCAACCGCTATCCCCTTTAGCTGTAGTGCCTGGAGGTGTACACATGCCATGGTCACATCAGGAATTCTGCCCCCTCTCTAATGTGACCCACTCAAGTGAATAATGCTGCCCTGCAAGCACATTGGTGGTGTGGAGGCAATGATGGCCATCATTCCTTCCACTGTCCCCTTAGTAGGATCTGGGGGTATATCCTCTGGGGAAGTCCTCCCATATTATCCGTTATCACGCACAACCCAACAGTGGTTCAGTATATCAGATGGTGTGTTATCTGCCGTATATGGAGCCACATATCCCTTAACTGTGTGTGCTTGCTTTTGCTTTTTAAGCTGGCACTTTGTGACACTATATTACCCATCCACCAGAAGCTGGCGGCATTTGTGTGCGTGTGCGGAAATGGCTGGAAGTGACCAGCAGCACATCTGTGCACCCGCAGGTTTTTAAATGAAAAGGCGTTGTGGAAGAGCAGCGGGGAGGAGATAATTCAGGAGCGGTTTAGTTCCACTTTCAGCTCTTCCTGTGTCAGTCTTATAAAATACAGAAATCAATCCAGCAGATTGGAGAGTAGGAACACCTCACTAGGTATTGGCCACACTAGGTGTGCTTACCCAGGAGCACAAAGTAGCAGAGATCTCACCAATAGAGTCCCTGAGAGATAGAAGAAGCTGTCACTTGGTTTATCCCTTCAGCATTATTCATTAAAATATCAGATTAGGATGGAGTGAACTTTAAAACAAAATACACTGGCAACCCCACTGCTATATTAGATATGGTGTCTTAGTACTTGCCTGCAGGTAGATGACGTCTGATGCAGAAGTAAGAAATCTTTTATCTAGGAACAGGGCTGGTGCTACCACTAGGCAAACTAGGCAGCCACCTAGGGCGCTTTGCTGCCTAGGGCGCCCGGCCACTGTTGTTCCTACTCTCTTTTCTCTGCAGCAAGCAACTAAGCTTCAGCATCAGCAGGCAACCGTCACTCCAGGTGCAGCAGAGGACTGTCTGTGTCCAGACTCCCAAATGAATAGAAGCAAGCGAACATTCTTTGATGGGCGCTGGTGAGGCTGCATTTGATGGGCGCTGGTGAGGCTGCATTGATGGGCGCTGGTAGGCTGCATTTGATGGGCGCTTCATTTAAAAAGTGGGATATACATGGGTAGGGCAAAGGGGATGGAGTCAGGAGTGGAGCTTGGGGGGGCAAAATGAGATTTCGCCTAGGGTGTCAAAAATCCTTGCACCAGCCCTGTCTAGGAAATGACCTGACATGCTCATCTATTAATATATCTATGCTGACTTTCTCATTTGGTATTTGACCTGAACAACCACTTATCAAAGCATTGACAGCAAGCAACCATGTGCAGTTGTCTGTCAATTTTTGGACTGCCTTGGTTAATGCGGTTCAGCAATAAGTGCATGGAGTTTCACCCTTGTTACCACTGATCCTGGGTTTTGATGAAACCACTAATTACCGATGATCTCTTGTTTTTTACTAATAGTTTTATTGTAATTACATTTTGACTTGTCTTTTTTTGTTTTTCCTTTTTTTTTTTTTTTCTTTTGGCAAAGATTTTGGGGGTTCCTAAAATCTGATGTGATGTACATAGCAGGAATGTATGAGCGCTATTGTCAAATATCTGGTAAGCGTTCTCCCTGTCCAATACATTACTATTTAAACCTGCCAAGTTTTCTTAATGAAACTCTCCAAGTCAGATGAGCTGCGAGTTCAGGAATTGAACTTCTATTCTAAAGAGACATCTGATATACCTGGAAACACCTTTCTGTGTGATTTCAGTGGGTGGGAGGAAAGTGCATCTTTTGACGTCTAGTTTCCTGTCTAGGGGCGGAGAAAGAGAAGGGCGGCTTGGGAGACTGAAGGTGATAGAATGATGTCAGTCTATCCACACCTCACCCCGCACACATATCTCATGTAGAGAAGACACTCTGCTGATTTGGAGAAGGAGCACAGGCTCCAACTGATACAAAATGTTTGATGAAAGGGGCCGATTTGAAGGGTTAAACCGCAGGATATCTCGCCTATTTGGTATGTGAATTTTATTTTGACATCGTCATAATATTATATTTCTGTGGGGTTTTTTTTTTTTTTTTCTATCCCTTTTTTTTTTTTTTTATAAATGTCCTATTTTTATGCTGCACAGACTCTAGTTAGTGGTTTTACTGTATTATTTGCTTGCTGCCATCCTGGGCCTCGAAGAAGCTTTGTTTGGAAAAGAATGTTCTGAGAAAGTGTGTTTTTCTAATCACTAGTAGTGGGTCAAATCAATGTTGGTTTTTGGCCACAGTGACGATAAAATTTGAAGGAGCAGGGTAAAAAAAATTTCTGGGATAAACAAATTTCTAACAATGTATGTGGTTTTCATTCAGTAAAATCTGCTCATTTCAAAATCTGAGGTTAAAAGCAAACAAGATTGTTTGAATGACATGAGAATATTCTGAGCATGTTTGTATGAATTTTCCCAAGACTTTTCCATAGAATTTTAATTCAAAGTTCTATCCATCTGTGGCCAGCTTTAGCCTGCATTCACACCTAAGCGGAGCGTAATCCTAGTAATTTTAAAGCACGTTTGTAGGCATTTTAGGCCTCTTGTACACAGTACTCCTGTTTGAGCATCTACTTTTTCTGAAATTTTTTTTTTTTGGTGTGTATTTGAGCGCGTTCGCGCACGTGCGTGAAAACTTATTCTTGCGTTTTTGTGCTGTACAGTATGTAAATGGGCATTTGCACGCAATCGCGCACCTTTGCATGAATGAGGTGTAAATTACTGACCAAAAATGCAGATTTTTCTATTTTTTGTTTTACTGAAGAATGCACGGCGCTTGTTTATACGCGCCTGTGTACATAGGCACATTACAATTAACGGGCTGTATTTTATCTTCGTAGAAAAAAAAAAAAAAAGCTGTACTGAGCTTTTTCAAGCAGCAGTGTGCAAGAGGCCTTACAAGTTTTGTGCAAGTGTTTTTGAACATGTATCGGGCTTTAGACATAGGTTTCCTGGGCTGGGCAAGGGAGGATAGCAGTTTTATAGGAGGAATGGAAAGGAGCGCAAAAATGCATGTACTGTGCGATTTACAGGTGCACCCAGGTGCTCATGTACTTTTTTGAGCATAGGGCGACTGAGCGTACAAGTGTGAATAGGGGCTTATCTGTTCAGTGTTATTTTTATTAGGCATTGCTTGCATATAGATTTCTATTGTTTTTTGCTTTTAACCGTGAGTTAATGCGAGTCCATTTATTTGACCCAGATTGTACTTGGTCTTAGCTGTGCATGGTTAAAGTGATTGTAAATCTTCCTTTATTATAAAAAAAAGTTATACTTGCCTGCTCTGTGCATTGGGGCTGCTCAATTCCTGCTGGCGCTCCTGGCTCCTCCTCTTTGGCGAGTGCCCCATAGGGAGCCGCTTCCTATTGGGCACTCATGCCCGAACCACGCTGCCTGAGTCTGTAGACACAAACGGCATGGCTTAGCCCTGCCCCCGCTCCCTTGTCACAGGATTTGATTGACAACATCAGGAGCCAATTGCTTTTGCTGCCATCAGTCTGCCCTGTGAGAGCAGAAAGAGCTGCTGCTCTTGGGCACAGCACTAAGTGTAAGGGGGGAGGGGCTGGGGGGATCCTAATGGCACAGAATTTTTTTTTACCTTAATGCAGATATTGCATCAAGGTAAAAAGCCTTTGCCTTTAGAACCACTTTAAGGCATCGTTCATATACACAACTGTGTGATTATGCTTTATATCAAGGTATAGGCTGAAAAGTGCAGGAAGGGGTTATTGTAGAGTATTTGCAGATAGCAAATTCCAGTGCAAGTATGCAGAGCTCTATAGATCTATATATACGCAAGTTACTAAATACTGAAACCTTACAGGAATTCTAGAATTTAAGGTGTGTGATTATACTGCCTGGCCGTTAAGGTAAATGAAAGTAAGCTGTGGTTGAAAAAAGGAATTTATCTTGGTTATTCTGTAAACAAAAGTGTGAATATAGAAATGTCAGCTCTATGAATGACTGTTCTCTGGAATCTGAGATTCCCACAGAAATGCAATGTGCATACATTGGACCTCCTCGTACCAATCTAGCTGGGAGAAACAATCTTTGGGGTTGCACGTTTTCAACCAACAGGCAATTCTCGCCAGGATAAGGCTGGCCATAGAAGATGCGATTTTTGTTTCCCGCAACCTGTGGAAAACACAGTGAATGTTGCTGGCAAGCTGGCAGTAATCGCATGCTAGAAATCCGACATGCTGGTTGGATGATGGATTGCATTGGGTACAATCAGCCAGCCCGTAGATGGTTTGAATTTTGGCCCATCCCTGCCGACCCGGCCGAGATTCGAACCATCTATGGTCAGCTTTAGGACATCCTGGGTGGTGTCTACACTGAACCTAGATAGGCATGCTCATCAGAATACCCAAACTCAACCATTGGTTGTACTGTGTACTAACATCTATATTTCTTAATATCTATGTACTATGATACCTTAGATTTGTGCCATAGCATGGTTATAATTTCTGCAAAGTCAGGAGATGTTTACTAAAAATCATCTAAACCAGTGCATGAGGACACCATACCTGTATTTGGACAAGAGTTTTTGAAAATTTCAGCCACTCTCTTTTATTAAAAAGATTGGTTAGAATTAGGACCGTGTCTTGTGGATAGTGTGTTTTGGGATAAAGAGTGGTGATGTTCCCTAACATCATCTGATGTGTTTAGCCATATCTATGTGATCTGCTGCCTAGAAAACATACTTCACATATCTGTATTCAATAAAGATTTTATGACACCAGGTTGTTGCTTCTGGTTGTCCTGGTGAGGTCAGGGTTACTACATATAGAAGTATTCCATGTGACTTTTAAACCTGATCTTCATCGATAAAGTGCGTTGTCGCCAGTATATTTTGCTTTGATTGGCTTAGTGTATATCTGTTGTGACGCAGGTTATTGATTTATGTTTTCTTGGACTTTATACAAGTTATGCTAGGAATTTATGTGCAAGGCTTTCAATATGACTGGAAATTATGACGACCTCTTTTCTAGAAGTACCTAGTAAATGCAGTCAAGCATGGTGGTGGGAGTGTCATGGTCTGGGGCTGCATGAGTGCTACCGGCACTGGGGAGCTACAGTTCATTGAGAGAACCATGAATGCCAACATGTACTGTGACATACTGAAGCAGAGCATGATCCCCTCCCTTCGGAGACTGGGCCACAGAGCAGTTTTCCAACATAACGACCCCAAACACACCTCCAAGACGACCACTGCCTTGTTAAAAAAAAAAAAGCTGAGAATAAGGGTGATGGACTGGCCAAGCATGTCTCCAGACCTAAACCCTATTGAAAGGTGGAGGAGCGCAAGGTCTCGAACATCCAACAGCTCCATGATGTTGTCATGGAGGAGTAGAAGAGGACTCCAGTGGCAACCTGTGAAGCTCTGGTGAACTCCATGCCCAAGAGGATTAAGACTGTGCTGGAAAATAATGGGGGCCACAAAAAATATTGACACTTTGGAACCAATTTGGACATTTTCTCACTCACTTTTGTGAGATATTGAATGGGATTTTGCTTGTTGTGCGTTTTGGAGCTTCAGAGCTGAGCGTTTTACAAGCTGAAAAATGCTCAGGTGTGAACAGGACCTGAAAGCTTAAAATATTGTCACTGTAAGCAGTACAATTTGGGTGTTTAAAATTGCATCAGCTTTTTTCCATTGTGTTCACCTGGTTAAATGCTTGTATTGCACAGGGACAACATTGCTCCTGTCTTAATACTAGAAAATCTGTTTTCTTTGACTGTTTTTAACCAAAATAAAACCAAAAAAATATTCTAATAGATTTCATCCGGGCACATGGAACCCCTTTCACTCAGGCAGTCTGATAGTCTGCCTTTTCAGCATTTAAGGTGGATCTGCCGGGGAACTACATGTAAGTCTATGGACATGCATCCATTTACATCTGGTTACCTCTGAGTCAGTCTGTCCAGGTATGTAAAAAAAATAGAAAAGGCCTGCATTTTTTTTTCCAACCTATATGTGATGGATCAGAAGTAGTCTGATATAAAGAGAAGCATGTCCATTTACGTCTGGCCACCCATACATCTGATATAGGTCCAGAGCCCCCTGCAGCAAAAAAACTGAAAGAACAGAGAGTGACATTCATTCTATTGTTCTCCAATTAGGCAGGGAATCTGTTTACGTATTCTCAGCTGATTAGGTCAGACATGACCTGTGTGAAAGGGGCCTTAAATGGTCTACTCCAGAGGTACACTGATTTCCATAGAAATCCTCAGATGCAGGCTACTGTCCCCATGGTTATAGTAGTGATAAGCCTTTGGCTGCTTGCCATGGTTGTGATAACTTGTGCAGCCTGCAGCATTCGGAAGTTGCATGAGAGGGATCCTCAAAGAAAGAGGTACCCCACAAAAAGCTCCAGTGCCCATTCTAAAACAATCTGCTTCTCCTATGCAAAATGACTGCAACTTAATGGCAGGAAAATCTGCTGCCACATGTGCCATACCTAGCAAAGAGTCCCTTGGATCCCTTACCTTCTTAACTTTTGGTGAAAGTTAAGTTTGTCTTAAACTCCATCCTATTCCCTGCTCTTATATAAAGGGTAAATACATTCTCCAGAGGTGAATTGGAGGAAAGAGAAAAATAGACTTTAACGGCACATATAAAAAAAATAACAATTTTAATAGTTCACGTACATTAGCTACATATGGCAGTGCACATATTATAAAACACATTTAGATAATGAATACAGAAAAAAGGACCCACTGATCGATCCAAGAGATGGACGCCACTTGTATACTTCCTGTGGGGCACTTGGTGTGTTTTGTTTGCCACCCCAGGGCATAGCAAACAATTTTTCTCTTCTCATTATCCAGAGGTGGTCTTCTTTGGTTTAGGTTCTGCACTACTTAGACCGCTCCCAAAATTCCTTATGACATTTATATGACTTGAATGACTGTTTAGTTACTGAATGGAGGCCAGAGGCTCCCCAATAGTGAAATAGGTTTCTTTATCTAATACAGGGGTGCTCAATCTATGGCCTGTGGGCCACATGTCCCACAGGGCCCTTTGATGTGGCCTACGACCTCAAACCAGGGAAGCGCATGTCTGGGTCAGCACCCCGTTAATCGCAATCTGGGCTTGTCGACCTGCCATCCCAGAGCATCAGAGTGCAGAGAGGTGGTACCGGCAGCAAACGAACAGGTGGTAGCGGAGGGAGCAGGAGCCGCATAAGCTTCTTCTGTAGCTCTGTGTCCCAGATGGAGTGATACCAAGTGCACTACTGTAAACAGGCAGTTGGACTTTGAGACGAGAACCTCCGTATTTTATTTTTTTCCTAAAACACTATCCCCAATGCGTACAGGCTGATGTCAACATAGCAGGAGGTGGCATGAGTGGTTTATTTTTGTTTTTTATTTGCATTCACTTGAAGAAAAAAAGAATGAAAAACAAAAAATCCTGAGAAAAAGGAAAGAAGCGTTCTCATACAGGTATTTTCTCAGGCAACATAAGGCACAATCATTTTTGGTGCGTCAATTCTTTGGCATTTTGAGAAATTGGAAAATAATATCTGTGATAGTTGTTACTTGTCATTTCCCAGAAGGCTGTATGAAGGTCCCTGGACAGTAAATCTGATAAGACGGTGAGGTTTTGGGACAAATATAGAATATATTCTGTGCAAATACACACCCCTATTTATAGCTGTGATAAGGTATTCCGTCATATGGAAAGGTTTACTCCTTCTGTGCCCTTTGTACTCGGCCTCTGTTCACACACTTTATGATTACTGCCATATGCCATACTCTGGTTTCATGTGTCTAGTTTTTAGTGTGTTCTTCTGGTGAATGTGTATATAAAAAGACCTGGAACACACCCAAACATACATTGATTCTTTACATTGTAGGCGTATGCTGCATAGAAACTTGATTGCAAAGTTTACACCTGTTGACTGCAGTATGAAATGCAGCTGTTTGTTACGGGTATACAGCTGCCATAATTGCGCCAATTCACTGATTTTGGCGTACGTTTATAAAAGCCAGCTTCTCTCCCAAATTCTCCACCTCTGAGCTGGTGAATCTGGAAGGGAGATATTTCAGTGTAACAGCTGTGAGATCTTCAGCTCTCACTTTTATAAACTGGCCGTTTGTGACAGAACGGTCATGTACTGTGATGAGAAGAGGAGAACATGTTCTCTGCTCCTTATCTCAGCTACATAAACCAATACACCCCAGTTTTATAAACAGACACCTTCGTCACTAATAAGTTGCGTTGATTTACACAATTTTAAATTTACACCCATGACAAAGGGAAAAATAAATGACCAGGGATGGACATTACTTTTTCCCCCCTCTTCTCTCCGGCCTCTGACCTCCACCTGCAGCATGCCCTGACTGCTGACCCTCTCCTCCCAGCATCCTCCCGACTTCTGACCCTCTCCTTCAGCATCCCTCAGCCACTAACCACCTTCCACGGCATGCCCTCAGCCTCTGACCACCTTCCACGGCATGCCCCCAGCCTCTGACCAACTTCTACAGCATGCCCCAGCCTCTCACCATCTCCCGCAGCATGTCTCCAGGCTCTGACTACCTCTTGCATCATGCCCCCAGCATTTACCCACCTTCCGCTGCGTGCCCCAGTTCCTGACCACCTCTTGCAGCATGCCTCCAGCCTCTGACCATTTCCCGCAGTATGCACCCTGCCTTTGACCATCTTCTGCACAATCCCCCCTGCCTCTGACCATCTCCCGTAGCATGCCCCCTGCCTCTAACCATCTCCCGTAGCATGCCCCCTGCCTCTAAACATCTCCCGCAGCATGCCCCTTGCCTCCAGCCATCTCCTGCAACATGCCCCCTGCCTCTAATACTCTCCCGGAACATGCCCCCTGCCTCTAATCCTCTCCCGCAACATGCCCCCTGCCTCTAAGCATCTCCTGCAGCATGCCCCCTGCCTCTGACCGCCCCCTGCAGCATGTCTCCAGCCTCTGACCACCTCTTGCAGCATGTCTCCAGCCTCTGACCACCTCTTGCAGCATGCCCCTAGTTTCTGACCACCTCTTGCAGCATGCCCCTAGCTTCTGACCACCTCTTGCAGCATGCCCCTAGCTTCTGACCACCTTTTGATGCATGCCCCGAGCCTCCGACCATCTCCTACAGCATGCCCCTCAGCCTCTAAACATCTCATACAGCATGCCTCCCGCCTCTGACAATCTCTTGCAGCATGCCCCCCAGCCTCTGACAATCTCCTGCAGCATGACCCCCAGCCTCTGACCACCTTCCGCAGCATGACCCAGTCCCTGACCACCCCCTGCAGCATGGCTCGTTTTTTGTCCGTTTCTTCAGCTATACATCAATGGATTATTATGTGGGGTTTCTGGTGATATCAGACTTCACATTTGAGCCCCCCTATAGCATGTCATTGGACCACTACTGATATATATAAAAAGAAATCGCAACAACTGCAGTACATACAAATTCTGCTCAAAACCATTGCCGGTCTTGATTTTACAGCCCAAAAAACATTCTTGTCGTAACAGAAAAGCCACATAAGGCTGAGTATTTAAAATTAGATATTATTTTAGGCTGCAAAATGAAGCTGAATAACCTTACACAGGTCCATAGTAATTTTCCATAAGGCTGCAGAAAAAAAAAATTGACTTTGGGCTACACTCTGCATTAATCACAATGAATACCATAAAGTGAACGATACCTGAGTTTTGACCTCTCCACCTAAAACAGATTTCAGTTTTACACGGTTGTAAGAATGTTACACCTTGTTAGCGTCTTATATCTAGGGAGTCTATTGGTGAGATATCCTTGTCATAGTTCTCAGTGCTTCTCACCTGCAGTGGCAATTATGAAATCAAACAATGGTGTCCCTCTTCCCCAGTGACATCATAAAACCATTGGGGAATGCAGCTATGTGGCCCTCGTTTTTACTCCATCCTCTATAAAGTGATTATCTGTTAGCATAGAATGACCGTTTTTAGGGCTTTCTTAACAGAGCCCATCAGTCTTCAGTTGTTTCTGTTGTAAGTGAAAAAGCAATAGAACCCATTAAACTGATCTGCTGTTGAGATGGATGGCCAGGTCACTTTTGATTTCATACTTTTCTGCTTTTGGGAAAATCGCACATTTTAAAGAAATGTAAATACTGGCACTTTTTTTGTGAATAGTTAACCATCTGGAGTGTCCCTGAACAGTCCTGCTCTGTTCTTTTTTGTATCATAAAGACACAGTCAAATCTAAATAGGACTGCGCAGCATGAGGCTGCGTGCAGAACATACAAACGACTGCAGACTCCTGCTCTGTCAGATCACGTGTACCCACTTTGACTTGTCTCTAAATAAAGCCTTTATTTAAATCCATTTTATAATCTATTTTACTGAGTTCAATCACCTTTCAAAAATAGGCATGTCCTTTGAGTAACTAGACTGGATACCCACATTGCCTCCCCTAACTATATATATCATTACTGTGCTGGTATGTAAATGTGCATGCACCAAGTCGAGATATTTCCATTATATTTGCATTTATAGCTCTAGTTGTGGTACCATTCGAGGATCAGATGCTATAAACTAATTTTTCTTCTTTTGTCTCTGGGATTTTGGGATGAGGTCTGCTTTCTGTAGTTCTTTACAAATACCTCCTACTGGACCTCTCAATCCTCCTGTAGCACTCTTCACACTGTAAAATGTACAACAAATTGGACAAGCAGAATGAGGTTCTTTGTGATGGTCACAGTAGCAGGATAAGCTGGGAACTTAATTGCAGGGTTCTTGCAATCTGATTCCTTGGAACATAAAGGAATACAGCAAGAGATTTAGCTCCATCAAAAACTGGAATAGTAGCTTTGAGTGGATTAAAACTTTTAGATGTGGACTTTAGCTTTTAAAGTACACAATGGTGTGAAGGGGCCCTAAAGCAAACTTCAGCACTACCTGAAACCTACCAAAGCCTCAATTGTTTTTTATGAACCAGTCAGCACGCCCATTATGACCTGTATTTAACATTCCCAAAGTGGATCTGGTGAAAGTTCATTCAAGTGTTTCTATAAACCAAATTTTTATTTTTTCTTACATTTTGGATAGAATGGGGAAAAAGGTTAGAACCTCCCTCTCAGGTTTTACTGCTATCCAGGGCTCCATCACTTTCTGTTCTGTGGACAATGTTTTACCAGACAGAAAGTAAGATAAAATCTGCAACAGGTAAACGGGCAACAATTAAAAGCTTACCGAGGTTCTAGCCTTTCCCTGTGTAGAGCAGACGTCTCATTAGCATTAAGGCTCCATTCACACTAGCGCGTTTTTTGATGCATTTTGCATTTTGCAGAAATGCATGGGAATTTTTTAACATGGGTTCCTATGGAACATGTTCACATCAATGCTTTTTTGTATCTCTGCGTTTTTGGAAAGGGTCGGGGACTTTTTTTCATGCAAAAAGCAGCGTTTTGCATGTAATGGATTTCAATGGACAAGCATCAAAAACGCAAGTGCAGCGTTTTTGGTGCGTTTTTGCGTTTTTTTTTTTTTTTTTTGTAATTTTTTTTTTAAGACTGTAAAAAAAAATGAAAAAAAAAAACGAAAAAAAAAAACCGCAAATCGCGGCAAAAACGCGGCAAAAACGCCGCAAAAACGCTACAAAAACGCTGCTCAAAAACGTGCCAAGCATGAAAAAAAAACCTCCAAAAACGCTCAAAAGCAACATGCATAGGTGTGAATCGAGCCTAAAACCTTACCCCCCCGGTTTATGCATTCATGCCTAAATACAGTAACATTGAGAATAACGTGGTTTTCAAGTGTTTTGCAAGACCAGCAAAAATTGTTTTTAGAAATTTTGACTTGACAAACGAGCGATGTCTTGATATACAAGTAGCATCATGTCAAAACTGGGTATAAAAGAGAAGAGAGGTGCCTCTAAGTGCAGCAATAGGTTACATTTAATGAAGGTACAACATTTATCAACTTACATGGTTGATGATTAAAACAGGCATATCTAAGTATGCAAGGATCCGGTCCCCATAGACTGTCCTCTGCACCGCTATCAATGTCATCCCTTCCACAATGCGCTCCATGAGCGCTTCAAGCCTCGCTTTCAGATCGCTCTACTGCAGGGTAGTCTTCCCGGTCACAATCACAGATTGACAGCAGTGAAAGCCGGCAGTGCGGAGGGCGGTCTATGTTGACAGCTTTAACCCGGATGGGTGCATACTAGGTGTGCCTGTTTTAATCATCAAGCATGTGAGTTGCTAAATGTTGTGCCTTCATTAAATGTAACCCTACTGCTACACTTGGAGGCGCCTCTCTTGTCTTATACTCTCTATCTAGCTCCTACTGGATTTTGCTTCTAATCCCCTTGTTGAGGTTGACATTTGTGGATGGACATTTTATGGTTACACAACCTATCACATTGCTATAATCTTTTTATATGGACTATAAACTGAAGGACTTGCGAATAATTGGCTGTGGAACGTATAATCTGAGTTTCCATTATTTCTTATGGGGAAATTTGCTGTGATATTTGAGTGCTTTGGATTACAAGCATCTCTCCTCCCCTATGAGAAGCCCAATTTGTCGGGTGTGCTGACTTCATTCTCACTAGTCGCAGCAGAAGATTCCCGAAAGCCCACAGTGCATTGCTGCATTCCCACTCTATAGCTATACCTAAACGTCTTTTCTCATAAGTCTATGGCAGTTGGTGGTGAGGTCTCTTCAAATACCTGTATGTGCACATCTGTGCATTACAAGAAGGTCCCACATTATATGCTGGATTTTAAATTATGTCATGGAGAGTGAAATATGAAGAGTAAACATACCCCAGGGAGGAAAAGAAACTCTGTGTGGTCTCACTATATGGGCCTTATGCTATATAAGAAGCTGGATGAGTTCACCAGTTTTTCTGTAGCCCCGTGTCACTGTTTAGACCAGTAGAGAGATCATGTGGCACATTAAGTGCATATACCTGGAGCATGAAAAGCTCTACTTTAATTTGCTTGGAGTTATTCAGTACATACTGTATGTGAATATCATGGGAGTCATTTGTAAACCAACTGACAACCATTTTATGAGAGACCAATAGTCAACATCCCAATTTTTTTTTTTTTCCTGCAAATTGAATCCTTTTAGATTACAATATAAAGTTAACCGAGAGCTCAATTGGGCTCAAATGTATTTACAAAAATATAATTGAAAAGGGTATGGCCATCCAAGTGTGTAACCCTATATTCGTAGCACAGCATTCAGTGGTTCATAGACCGGTGACTGAGAAGCACTCAGTGATGCTATACTTGGTCTCTTGTCTGTATGAGAAAGCGAGAAGAATGAAAACTTTGAGAATGCCGGGAGATGACGTCACCTGGGTGTCTTGTCAGCTGCTGGTGGTGATGTAGTGAAAAGGGAAGCATGCCAGCAGCTAGGGATTGGCAGTAGGGAGCTCACGCTGTAGGACGTGAGGGAGATGTAGCCTAGTAGAGGGAGGGGGGACACGTGTGGTGCCCCTTCATGAAAGCAGACACAGGGCTTCACATATGCAGTCTTGTCTCTGTAGATGCAGCCCATCTGTGCTCTGGTGATACCGATCTATGAATTTCTAACAGCCATGGGGCTGTCAAAATTGGGTATATCAGAACAAATTGTAAACATTTGTTAAAGTTGCATTCTCAAGCTCCAGCTTTTTTAATCCTATAGTTTCCTTTTTGTACAGCCTTGATTGAGTTCATATGAACCTGATCGTGTTTGATTGCTGCACAGGTTCTCGTTAAACTGTTAGCTAGACAAGATCAATATACCAATTGGTAGAGTGCAGGAAAATTGGTACCAGAGTAGGGAATGCTAGGTTTGCAGGAACAAGATTTGTGTTCGTATTTGTGGAAGCAGATCTGTTGTTACTGTTAACCATCTGTTTCAAGTCAAAACATATTGCAACTAGAGTTGTAATTACTCTAAGAGAATTTCCATAAAGGAGAACCACATCATATTTTCAGTGAATACACATCCCTTAGTAATATTTTATGTGACATTTATAGACTTGAATATACATTGTGTATGCTTGCTGTTCATTATTTTTAACAATCTTTCATAGATTGTTGATTCTCCATCTAGTGGCTCAGACAGTGCAGTCACAAACTTGCTGATGGACTGTTGAATGCCAGAAGTTTAAAGCCCCTCCAAGTCTTCTTTCTGTTCCCTGCATGGTTCCTTCTTTGGGTGTCCGCATCACAGTCTGCCTGACGTGGACACTTCCTGTGGAACATTCAGTGGAGGAGGTCAGTGGAGGGCAGTCTCAGGGGGCCATTTTAGTACTGGATTAGCGATTCCCCCCAAATAGAAATTACGGTGTTGTGGGACCTGGATAGGGGATTTAGGTGGCTTCTGAAGGTAAGCATACCACTAAGCCTGGCAGTATTATTAAAGGGGGGAGAGATGGAGGGGTGGGTGGTAAGAAGTTCTGGCAATTAATAATTAAGACAGTGGTAGGGTTCAGTAATGGAAGGGGAATGTGTACAGCTTTTGCTTAGACTCAAAGTAGGTTTTGCATAGCAATCAATTTCAAGTCTAGTACAGGTGTATTTAGGCACCACAAGGTCCCTGTACTTTTTCTTTACTTTAGAAATGTTTCTGACCAGGACAATTTAGGTGTCCACTGAGGCATAATCTGACCACCATCCGGTAAAATGTCTTTAGATTGCTTCATAAACCTGTACACTCTGGCTACATACAGTCCTAGGTTCGTGGAGGGGTGAAGCATGGGAGGCAGCTGATGGCTTACCAACTCAACTGACCATAGAACAGTTACAGGCATCATACGAAAAAAAGTGGTCATCCAACCCAGCTGAAAATGGCAAGATTGAATAATATCCTTATGTCATGCCTATGTACACTGTAACATATATAATTTAAAAAATGTCATTGCCTTCAGCAGTCCTATTGTTCAAAAAGAAAGAAAAACAAAATAACAGCGTAAATCTCATGGCACTGTTGTTTACATCCCTCATCAGAGATGTAAGAGGGAATAGCAAAATGAGTGATGACAGCTCTAGGAGATGCAGCTGGGCAGAGAGCACAAGCAGGCCCTGTAATTATTTAGTTATGGGGTCCCGTCACGTGTTATTACAATTCTTTATGGATGGATAAATTCCAGTTGTCATGTAGCCAATTAGATTAAAGGAAACCTGTCATTAGAAATGTTATGGTCTACTGTTGCTTAAAGTGAACCTAAAGCCACAACTGTTATTTTAGTTGTGAATATCTGACAGGTTTTACTGCTGTCAGGGGATTGGTTATAGCTTTTTATTTCTGGTCTGGTAACCTTGTCCTCAAAGCAGGAGGTAAAAGGAGATCTCTCTAACAGAGCACCAAATAGATATAAATCCTGACAGGGGTTGTAAACCTTCACAACTTCATCCAAAACGAAGATGAAAGTAATGGTGATGGATACACAAACTCATTTTAAAAAATGTAGTTGCCCAGTTGTCTTTCTGACCATGATATGGATAAAAGTGTTCCAGGCCAGTGACTGGCTTTGAAGCGGATATAAGAATGACAGCCCTGGATCTTCATCTTTAAAAAACAAGACAACAGTAGCAGCTCCCAGATTTCTAAACTCACTGGTTATTTTGATTTATCCTGATGGTGCCTGCTGGTTCCTGAATTCTTTATCAGTTTTTCCACCTTTGCATGCACATCAAGTTTCCCTGCCTTATTGCATCCCACTTGATTGTATAGCGCCAGAATTCTGGGTCTCAATCTGCCTCTAGAAAAATGCGTCACTCTAGCTGTCTGCTCACAGCTACGCTTCTCATCAGGCTGGCTGTCACTTCCTGGCAGGAAGGACAGTGTCCCATCTCTTTCCAGAAGATGACACCTCCGATTGCCCTGGGCAAATTCCGCAACAAAAGACTTCATTGATTGGTAATTAGCATGTACAGTTCATGTGTAACCCATTCATTTTACTACAAAGTCTTATTATGGAAACACTTTTTTAACAATTTGGTTAGGTTGTTACCCTAACATATGCAGATGTTGGTCATACAGTATACGTAGCTCGATACTTGTTTTTTCTGTTTAACTTTAATCCAGCCTTAAAGGCTAAGGTGGGGGGGGCTGTGGCTGGAAGTGCTGGAGCATGGTACACTTTACACCTTAAATACAAGTGTAAAGTGTAACATGCTCTACAAGGTGGACTTTGCTTTAAGAATGCTGGCCATACATAATTCGATCTTTGCAGTCGGTTCAGTCATTACTGAATAGTTTTGTAGATGTTTTCAGAATCTATTGAGAAACGTATCATTTGAAAAGGCCATTGGTAATTTCCTCATTTGCTACAACAGAGAGCAGATTTTTCTTTTAAAAAAACACATGCCTTTTGTCTTTTCTATCTTGCCCAACAAACTATTGTTTGGAAAAAAAAAAAATACACAAGCCATTTCTTTCCCACCCATACATGTAAAGACCTGGCTGCCCAGTTGAATGGGATATTGTAGGATTCCCACAGTGTCTCAATTATTGGCAAATTGGTCTCAAAACGATTGACTTGGTTCATACTCCACAAATGTATTGCCTTCTTAAAGTGAACCTGTGGGCAATCTAAAGTTTTTAAAAGTCCTACCTAGGAGTCAGAGAAGTCATCCCCTCAATGAACACGTACAACTGCTTCAGAGAGGTGCACACAGAAGGGTTTTTTTTGGTTAATTAATGTAATGGCAGGCAGCCAAGGGTTAAAGTGACACTAAACTATGTTTACTCTTATATTCTTGACTGAAAAAACACCTACTGCTCTCAGGCTCCTCCAGGTCTCTGTTTTTTTTTCTCTCTGCTGTGATCTGACTTCCTCTTAGAGGGTGGCTACATTCGTTCTTCCTGGTCCCACTATAGGCAAATATGTAGCCACTCTCCTGCTCATGCCTGAGGTGGACTGTGGACTTTGAACTACTGAATTTGTGTGTCATAGAGCCTTGCACATGACCGCACCTAATGTGTAGAGCTCACTTTGGAGCAGAAAGAAGTAAATCTGACTTTTAGCAAACATTCTCTGCAGGTGAATCTTCCAGGTCTGTGTGTTTTTTAAAAGAGTTATCAATTCCCCACCAGAGAATGTTTGAAAGTTATATTCTCTCTATATATTTCCTATTTTATGCTTGAAGTGTATTCCTTGAAAAGGTGGGTTTTCGGAAGCACTGATGTTTTTGTTTATTGCACACAAGTGACTGTTGTCTCTTTTCCTTACCCCTATACTCAACCCTTTTACCTTAGAGGAGACCGTAAAATCGTTTTCAGGTCTTGGAACTTTTAAAGAAACAGTTCATCAGGGGTCCATGGGGAAAATGTCCCTTATGTTGGTGGTCAGTGGGAAGAATGTCTCTTAAATTGGTGGTCAGTGGGAAGAATGCCCTCTTTTAAAGACAACAAAAACATAAATGTCAGGTTGCTGGTTATGCCAAGTAGTATTGACCCTGGAACTATGCAGGCACCATCAGATGGGAAAGTCAATTGGCCACAGCTCAAGGAACCTCTAGCAACCTCTGGAGGAACCCTGGTTGAGAATGTCTGACCTACATTATGTATTTAGCAAGACTGATGCTTAGAGCCATTCCTAGTGAAACCTGCAGAGTATCTAGTTGGGTTTAGCCCATAAGTTTGCCCTTTATTCCAGTACGGGCATAAGTCAACAAGAAAGAGAAGGATACGTTCAGGACTGAATTAAATCATAAAACAAATACTTATGGAAAATGCTTCTCCATGTGTAGTTCATCCTTATTAGCATGACAAGACAGAGTGGACAAATAATTCAAAGTAGGAAGTGTCGCATGTCCTCTAATCCCCATTGTCAAATCCCCAATGGGCGTTTCTCATGTTAATACCTATTCTTCAGGGGCAGGTATGACAGAGGTCATTCTGACTTTTTTACTACGAAGAGGTGACTGGGGACTGGAAACAGAGCATTCTACTAAGTATTTATTAGTCTCTGCACTGGCAACAGAAGGGGTCCTGGGTTCACTCTGATGCTGCTGGATGACGGTTTGTTGAAAATTGTGTCATTTTACCAGCCATATTCTGTATGTGGAAGATTAAACCATCAGTCGACGGTGACCATGATTAAGGGTGAGTGAATTGATTCCAAAAAGGCAGTTAACATAATTCCAAGGTTCTCAATTCACCTGAATATATGAATACAGATCTGTCTAATCAATTAAGAATTGTAAAATTTTTGAATCACAGTCACCTGGAAACCCTCAGATCAGACCCATTTGTGTGAAAATTTTCAGGTGAAACAAAAATTTGAGAATTGCTGATTTCTTTTGCTTTGTGGTCTTTGTAAAGGAAACAGCTGGTGTTCCTCAGGATGGATGGTTTTACTGTGATACTTAGCAGGCCACAGAGAGGCAAGGAAAATAAAATTTATATGTAGAACTTTTACATTTTATCTTAGGAAAAGATGACTGCTAGGATAAAGTAAATTGGTTCTGTTTTTTTCATTTTCCCATTGCTTTTACTCTCCTGTTTATATGGCTTCCTTGTGTCCTTTACTGGAATATAACTTTTCTGGAAAATAAAATGTCACCATCTGAAATCAAGATTTAAATTCAATGAAGTGCTTTAATTTAACTTAAATTCATGTCTGTCTTGTTTTTCCCAGAATCCCCCAGGCTGTCGGCAGGCTCTTCCAGCAGCAATGAAAAGTTCTCCAGCTCTGCATCCCTCTCTACAGACTTTTATGATTCGGACCGACCCGTAAGCATCATCTCTACAGCATCTTCTGGCTCCCTTCGTGAGGGCCGTGATCTCTATGAAAATATTAGACCGGCAGAAGAGGAGCCGTTGGGTAACACTCCAACTGGTCTGGCCATGGAGCTAGTGTCTGGGGACACCCTGCACACCACTTTCCGGGACATGCAAAGTGGATTAAAAAATTCTCACACCATCAATGGCAACAATGTTACCCGACGAAGCCATGGTTCTAGGTCTCTTTCTCCATTTGGGACCAAAGTTAGTGGGATTTCCAACAAACTGACCTATGTGGAACGTGTGGTGCTGGAAATAATTGAGACTGAGAGGGTGTACGTTCAGCATCTGCGCAGTATTGTGGAGGTAGGCAACAGGCCATTTACAAGGGCCTTGTAAGAAATTCTTTATTGCCGTGTGGCAGCAAATTGGAGCGTTGTAGCCAAAAACTTTTTTGGGATGAGCTTGATCTTCCTCAATTCTAAGTGCAATCTTGACAGTCAGGGCTTGGTTGTGTTACTAACATGTTTTACCCATGAGGGGTGGATTGTTGGTCAGCTAGAAATGCAGAGATTCTGGACGCATGCATTATGGGATTCGGGTGTCACAGTAACCTTTAAAATGAACCTGTGGGGCACAAAACTTGTTGCTGACTTGTTTTTAGGGACTTGTTTACACTATGGCAGTCATTGCCTTCCCTCTGAAAAGTGATCAGTGGCGGTTTGCTTTTCAGAGGCAGTTGACAAGCAGGTTGGAGGTGATATATCCCTTCCTGGACACCTGTTTTCAACATTGAAAGCTTACTAATTGCAACTGCTTGCATTACCTGATGTCGCAGAGCAGCCCTATTCACTTGAATGGGTCGTTTGCAGCTCAGTTGCCTATTTTTACCACCTCCTGGCCACCCATGTATTCGAGGACTGAAGATATAAGATTCAGAACAAGTATGCAGATTAGGAATTTTGACTTTAATCTTATTGTCTTGATCTACTTGCTTTTTTTTGTTTAGTGACTTAAAAGTATTAAAGTGAAAGGCTACCGGGCAATTAGCATGTTCAGGAGCTCAGCAGTGGCTCTGCATTTCTCTCAGTGAGGTTTCCTTTTAATTACAGGAAAGCTACAGTGTTCCCATACAGTTTAGCAAACAGTCTTGTCACAGACAATGAGATGATGCCTACCCACTATGACACTTGTAGAGTAAGAAATAAACAGGAGAGAGAAAAAGCAGAGGGGCCCTATAGCAGGGGTGCCCAACCATTTGAAGAGCGAGGGCCACTTAAGCGACTTGGTAACCGGTCGCGAGCCACAATGAGCGGAGCGTGTGGATGACAGGTCCATGTCCACACTGTATATGCAGAGCAGACACATACACAGCCCACTCTACTCTATGGACCCTCCGATCCACCCAGACAGAGGGGGACAGATCCCCTTCTGTTTTTTGTAGTGGATCAGATTGGAGGTAGGCGAGTGTCAATAGACACAAGTCCATTTACATCTGCCGCTCCATAGACCGCTCCGTAGACCGATCCGTAGAGGTGAATGGAGAGTCTGATTGGGTCAGACCGATCTTGTGAAAGAGAGGCCTAAGGCTACTTCCACAAGGTTTACCCACACCGTGGGTGCAGAGCAGTAAACCTGTGGCTTTCCTATGCTTCTATCATATCCTGCAGGTGTAGTGCACTTTCTAAAAGCGCACCAAGCCCGGAAGTAATAACAGAAGTCTATGGCTCAGTGCTGGTAACCACTAGTTTGAAAGCACCCCAGTAACCATGCAGAACAGATATGCCTAATCACACACTGTGCTTTTAGTAATAAACGTACCTTTTAATAAATCTTTCATTCAGGTATCGGCAGTGGTTGCTGTCTTAGACAGAGTGCATTTGGTATCACTCCGCCTGTGACAGGATCCGGCGCTATACAGGAAGCATCGGCTTATGCAGCTCTGCTCCACAGCCGCTTGCTTCCTCTACCGCTGGCTTCACTAATGCTCTGGGATGGCAACCCATGATCTGTGTTTGCCAACCTGCCATCCCAGAACAGAAGATGATGGGCTACATCAGAGGGCTCTGTGGGTCACATGTGCCCCCCCTGCCTTATAGTGTAGCATTTAAAAACAATGAAGTTGAAAAGGTAACAAAAAACATTGGGTGGGAAGGATGGTCATGGTCAGAAGCCAAAAAAACCCAACTACTAGCAGAGGTGCACAAATCACAAGAAAAAGTTTGTTATAGTTCAGGCTTCTAAAATATATACTATTCAGACATAAAACAAATATATATGGTTAAGAATAAAGCGGTATTAAACCCAAAACTAAAAAAACAGACTTGCTGGCTGGATTACCAGATGAAAATAAGGAAAAGGAAAGCCTAGAATAGAAAACTCATATTTTATTCACAAGAGTAAACATACCAAATGTTTAAACTGAGAAAAAGTACAATAAAAAAAATCTATATTTTGAAATTGATGGCAGCAACGTGTCAAAAAAGTGGAGACATGCCATGTTTACCATGGTGTAGCATCCCCTCTTCTTTTAACAACACTCTGTAAATGTCTGGGAACTGAGGCGATCAGTTGCTGGAGTTTTGGGAGAGGAATATTGTCCTATTCTTGCCTGATATTGGATTCTAACTGCTCAACAGTCCTGGGTCTTCTTTGTCATATTTTACATTTCATGATGTGCCAAATAGTCTTGAAAGGTTTGGACTGCCTGCAGGCCAGTTAAGCACCTGGACGCTTCTACTACGAAGCCATGCTGTTGTCAGATGCAGTAAGCGGTTTAGCATTGTTCTGCTTAAATATGCAAGGCCTTCCCTGAAAAAGACGCCACCTGGATGGGAGCATATACGGCTCTAAAGCCTGGATATATCTTTCAGCATTGATGGTGCTTTTTCAAGCTGCCCATCCCATATGCACTAATGTACCCCCATATACCATCAGAGATGCAGAGCACTGATAACAAGCCGGAAGGTACCTCTCCTCTTTAGACCAGAGGACGCAGTGCCTATGGTTGCCAAAAAGAATGTCAAATTTTGATTTGTTTGACCACAGAACAGTTTTCAACTTTGCAACAGAACATTTTAAATGAGCTTTGGTCCAGAGAAGATAGCAGCGTTTCCAGATCATGTTCAGAGCTGGCTTCTTCAGACAGTGATTTTTGAAAATATTCCTGAATGTAGTGATGTCCATCATAGGATCATACCTGTTTTTAATGCAGTGCGGTCTGAGGGCCCAAAGATCACGGGCATCCAGTATTGTGTTTTGACCTTGTCCTCAGCACAGGAAATTCTCCAGATTCTTTGAATCGTTTGATATGTACTGTAGATGATGATGTATTTAAAGTCTTCAACAGTTTTTAGATGCAGCTTTTCACCTTTCAACCTCTGCCCATCTTTACTTCTGAGACACTGTGACTCTCTAAGATGCTGTTTTTATTCCCAATCATATTACTGACCTGTTGCCAATTAAAGTGTATGTAAACATTTCTATTTACTAACTCTCTGCAGTTGGTTTTGCACAGAGTGGCCCCAATCCTCCTTCCGGGGTCCCTTAGCGGTGCTCCTGGCTCCTCCTTTTCCCGGGTGCCCCGTCGGAGAGGCGCTCCCTCTGGGTACTTGTGTGGGCGTGCTCCCATGACCTGCTGCTGTGTCTTTTGACACAGACAGCAGGACTCGGTTCCGCCCCCGGCTCCCACGTAATTGGATTTGATTGACAGCAGCGGGAGTCAATGGCTGCGCTGCTACCAATCTATCCAATCAGGACCCAAGACACCGGGTGGAGTGGGTGTTCTCGTCCCCGGCGCAGGAGTGATCGGGCTCAGGTAAGTAAAAGGTGGCTCTGGGGGGCTGGTGCACTACAAGAGGTTTTTCACCTCAATTCATAGAATGCGAGGGTTTACAACCCCTTTAACCTAATTAGTTCTGAAATTCATAACCTGCTGCAACTTTTTCTTGTGACCTGGGTGCCTCTTCCACTGAACTAGGTTTTTTTTTTTGCCATAGACAAAGCTGTTCTTTAAAAACATTATAAAATGAAAGAGTTGCTTACTTTTACAATTGCTGAACCAACCTGGACATTTAAACCTGGTATGGGTGGTGTATTCTTTCAGGAAATGTGCAGGCAATGCATCACTTTCATTTCTATGGTGAACAAAGAACAAATAATGCAAAACATTTCCAGCATGGTGGCAAATCTGTAACTACTAACAAGCATTGTAGTACACTTGTTTGTATGGTAACCACTATGCAGTGTGATCATTCTTCAGTAATAATTGGTCCTACCCTTGTGAATCTCTCCTCACCCACAGATTCCCTAATAATATCCTTGGACCTAACAGACAATGGGATCTCCCTCATCCATATGAATCCTTCAGCACTTCTGTATGGAAAAAGGTGGGGGAGGCATAGTACTAGTTTATCAGGGAAAAAACCCTTCATGCTCAGCCAAGGATTTACAACCTATCCTAATGCTTCTCACCCCAGACTGGCCTTGACCGGTGATGTCTCCTCTGCACCGATAGAGATTAGGTTGTCTGAAAACTGAAAAATGGCATCTTTGGTTGCTCTTTACAATGCAAAAACATTTTTCTGACAGCTGTGTTTAGGCCACACTGTTTAATCCATTGCAGGGGGTTAGGGGTTAGAGCAAAATTTCCTTCAGACTATGGGGGATGTGTGGACTGGCCAGTAGGAGTAGAAAGCAATGTACTGGCATGTACGGGAGTAAACAATGCCCCATCTTTGTTATTGGGTGGGGAATACTGCTCCATCATTGGTGTTAGTGGAAGGAACAGTGCCCCATTATTGGTGTCAGTAGAAGGAATAATGCCCCATCCTTGGTGTCGGTGGGAGGAATAGTGCCTCATTGTTATATCGGTCAAAGGAATAGTGCCCCTTGCTTGGTGTCAGCGAGAGGAGTTGTGCCCCTTCCTTGGTGTCAGCGAGAGGAGTTGTGCCCCTTCCTTGGTGTCAGCGAGAGGAGTTGTGCCCCTTCCTTGGTGTCAGCGAGAGGAGTTGTGCCCCTTCCTTGGTGTCAGCGAGAGGAGTTGTGCCCCTTCCTTGGTGTCAGCGAGAGGAGTTGTGCCCCTTCCTTGGTGTCAGCGAGAGGAGTTGTGCCCCATCATTGGTGTCAGCGAGAGGAGTTGTGCCCCTTCCTTGGTGTCAGCGAGAGGAGTTGTGCCCCTTCCTTGGTGTCAGTGAGAGGAGTTGTGCCCCATCATTGGTGTCAGCGAGAGGAGTTGTGCCCCATCATTGGTGTCAGCGGGAGGAGTTGTGCCCCATCATTGGTGTCAGCGGGAGGAGTTGTGCCCCGTCATTGGTGTCAGCGAGAGGAGTTGTGCCCCATCATTGGTGTCAGCGGGAGGCGTTGTGCCCCATCATTGGTGTCAGCGGGAGGCGTTGTGCCCCATCATTGGTGTGAGCGGGAGGCGTTGTGCCCCATCATTGGTGTGAGCGGGAGGCGTTGTGCCCCATCATTGGTGTGAGCGGGAGGAGTTGTGCCCCATCATTGGTGTGAGCGGGAGGAGTTGTGCCCCATCATTGGTGTGAGCGGGAGGAGTTGTGCCCCATCATTGGTGTGAGCGGGAGGAGTTGTGCCCCATCATTGGTGTGAGCGGGAGGAGTTGTGCCCCATCATTGGTGTGAGCGGGAGGAGTTGTGCCCCATCATTGGCGTCAGCGAGAGGAGTTGTGCCCCTTCCTTGGTGTCAGGGAGAGGAGTTGTGCCCCATCATTGGTGTCAGCGAGAGGAGTTGTGCCCCGTCATTGGTGTCAGCGGGAGGAGTTGTGCCCCGTCATTGGTGTCAGCGGGAGGAGTTGTGCCCCGTCATTGGTGTCAGCGGGAGGAGTTGTGCCCCATCATTGGTGTCAGCGGGAGGCGTTGTGCCCCATCATTGGTGTGAGCGGGAGGCGTTGTGCCCCATCATTGGTGTGAGCGGGAGGAGTTGTGCCCCATCATTGGTGTGAGCGGGAGGAGTTGTGCCCCATCATTGGTGTGAGCGGGAGGAGTTGTGCCCCATCATTGGTGTGAGCGGGAGGAGTTGTGCCCCATCATTGGTGTGAGCGGGAGGAGTTGTGCCCCATCATTGGTGTGAGCGGGAGGAGTTGTGCCCCATCATTGGTGTGAGCGGGAGGAGTTGTGCCCCATCATTGGTGTGAGCGGGAGGAGTTGTGCCCCATCATTGGTGTGAGCAGGAGGAGTTGTGCCCCAAGGTCCAGATAAAGGCAAGCAAAGGGCCGCAGTTTGGAGACCACTGGGTTAGAGGTACAGAATAGGATGGGAAATCTCTCCGCTGTGGACAGAAGCAGCAACAAAAACTTCTTTTTGTAGAGTTGAAGTTAGAATCTCTGAGGGTATTAATTTAAGGATGAGCTCCGGCGTGTTCGCACAGCCCACGTGCAGAGCCCGCCAGGAAGTCAGCACTGCGCTAATCACAAGCAGTGAGACATTTCCTGATCTCTGCAGCCGCACATCGGGAAATGTCTCCCTGCCTGTGATTAGCGCAGTGCCGACTTCATGGCGGGCTCTGCACGTGGGCTGTGCGAACACGCCGGAGCTCATCCTTATTAATAATGAACCTTTCCTGCCTCAGTATTCCCCATTCCCTTCATTTCTTGTTCTGGTGTCCTAGGGGGAAAAAAAGGAAAATCTCTTGCATTGCCCCATGGAATTACAAATGGCAATACGTATCTTAACAGAAGATCTAATCATTTATCTCTCTAGTCCTGACAAAAAAATGTATATTTTATTACATTTTATTTTCCCGGTGTCCCATGTAGCTATGTTTGTGTATGAATTGCAGTATATTTTTGTGCATGTCCTCGTGTACTTCCACATTCAACCTGGAGCCTGCCTTATGAAGAAGCAATGTAGTCTAACGGACACGGTGACCAGTCCTTGAATGCTCTTTTATATGCCTTTTTTAGGTAGCAATTAATGAAGGTAACCCAAATAGATAGAGTGTTGTAAATGTGCCCCTACATGGAAAAGAAAGGCACTTGATCTTCCGTAAACTCATTTTGTTCCTTGATTTCCTGCAGACGTGAAACCAGTTACTTTCCTGTTATTTGGCCATCACCAGGGAATCCAATACATTGCAGAGGCCTCTGGCTATGAGGCTTTATTGTCTGTACATTCCACACAAGCACATGTCTGTTTTTGTTTTCTGACTTCTAATTACTACATTTTTCTTCTTCAGTTAATTGTACAGTAGAATTGGCTTTTATGTGTGCTTTGTCTCCTTCCTTACAATTCGCCGTTTTCCGTGACACATTCTAGGCAGCAAATTACCTATTTTATCCTCTTTAAATCCCATTTAGTGAATGAAACCAGGTCTGTGAATCCCATTTATGGCTTACCGCATCACGCTGATAAGAAATTGTATTTATTCCTATAATAAAATCTCATGACCTGGGGAGCAGGATACGGCTAATACAGTAATGAGCCAATAAAGGCGTCAGGCGTGATTAATAGACGAAACTGAATTGACGGTTCTTTTATTCTTGTAGGATTATTTGGGAGGCATCATAGACAAACAGGAGCTGCCAATTAATCCAGACCAAGTCAGCGCTCTCTTTGGAAATATTGAAGATATTTATGAATTGAACAGGTAAAATACTTTGCTTTCACCTCATTTCTGTTCTGTTTATCTTTGGTATTTTTAGTCATTGGAGTGTTTTTTCTAGGAAATGCAAGCAGATCTACAATGATTCATGGCCACTGTCCTCCATTGGTCGCTTCAGAAACTGAAGTACCAAAATGATTTCCGTTAAGCTGAACTCCTAAAAGATGTAAACGATATTAATACATCATTAAAGCCCAACTCTGGGAAATTTGAAAGTCCTCCTTGCAGTGGGGCTGCATCTGCACTGCAAGGGTTAGTCTAGGGCAGGGGTCTTCAAACTATGGCGCTCTAGTTGTTCAGGAACTACAATTCCCATCATGCATAGTCATGTCTGTGAATGTCAGTGTTTTACAATAACTCACAGGAGGTGTAGTTCCGCAACAGCTGGAGGCCTGTAGTTTGGAGATTCCTGGTCTAGGGGAGAGGAGAAGCACTTTTACTTATCTAAATTTCCGCTTCCCTGGCAGGAGGCGCTCCCCCATGCTCTGACGGTGGGCTGTCTGCCAGCATCATCATGTCCAGTGCAGTGTCAGAATTTTAGACCTCTGGAGCACGGGGGAGAAGTTGCTGAGGGGACTGGTCTAGCAGTGTGGAGGATCAGGTATGTCCCCTAGGCTTAAATGAGCAATTGACCTTTGCAGTGCGGGAGAAGCCCCACTACAACGGAAGATGTTTACACTTCCGGTGTTGGGGTTTAGGCCCCTTTCACACCAGCGGACTGATCGGATCTGCCTATCCGTTTTTCAGGCAGACCCGATCGAACCACCCATTGTTCTCTATGGGGCGGTGGATGTCAACAGACATGTGTCAGCTGTCACCCGCCAGCATCCAATCTGGTCTGCTAAAAAAGGATGGATAGGAATCCATTTCCCATCTGTCCGGCAGATTGGATCAGATGACAATCGGGTAGAAACGGACAGGCAGTCCATTTCCATCCGACTACTCCATCTAAAACAGCTGGCTGTGTCTGTGTCCGCTCTGCAGCAGAGGGGACATGAACCTGTCATCCTCCTGCTCAGGGGGGATTAGCGAAGAGATCTCCCACTGAGCATGCGGATATATGGGTTTAGCTTCCTCTGAAAGGGGCCTAAAATTTATTTTTAAGTTAAACCGTGTAAGTACCTGATTTTGACATGTCAGCTTCTTGCACTGTCTCCTGTACAGTAGAACTAAGATTGGGAGAAGGGGAAGCAGCACAAGGAGCCAATCACTTGTCCTGCAGTGTTTATGCTCTAACAAAGGGCATGCTGGTAGAAGGATAAAGCAGAGGATGAACGGACTTCATCAGTTTCCTCGAATCGCCTTATACTGTCCAGTCAGAGGCTGGGGGTGGAGCGAGACTTGCAAGTGTTACTGAACTGCAGCACAGAAAAATCAGGCCTCAAAGTAAATCTCTCCCAAGAGAATAATGGGGACTGCCATTGCTGACCTTTCTGAATCAAATTTTGGCTTGCTTTTATTCTGACCCACTAGCTGTAATACTTTCTGAGTTAAAGTCTTGGAACAAGTGGTGGAATATTAATTACTTTCTCCTTCCTTTATATTATTATTTCTGTTGTCTTATGACCTGTACGGGTGTTGCTTTTTTACGAAAACTGATGTCAGTAATTCTTGTCCGGCTTTATACTAATGTATTCAATGTTCTCTATATTTGTACCTGGTATTTTGTTCATAACTCAATAAGGCTTTGTTTTTAATTAAAAAAAGTTTCGGAAGAAGTATGTAAATCAGGAAAATCATAAGACTGCTCAGAAATCCTTGTGTACATACGTGTTCTGGGCTCTGAGTGTCAGAAGCAGTTTGCTTTTACAGAATAAGATGTTGGCAATGGCAGCCTCCATGCTGCTCTCAGGAATGACTCCCTTTTTAATAGAAAGTTTCAGATTAACAAAAGACCTAAAAGTCAAGTAAGCATCATTGGCTGCTGTTATATAAAGCCAAAATTGCACTCCAAACAAGGTCTACTTTTTTAGTGTGCCCCCTCCTTTGTTGAAAGGCTGAGTTAACTTCAAAGAAAAAATGTGTAGGGGAGATTTAAGGTTAGATAATATAGTCACCTTTACCCCAGCTTTAATAGTGCAAGGGGATTACATCATCATCCTGACTACAAGATCCCACGGAATATTGGCCTTGAAATCTTGTGAGAAAAACTGCAGCACCGCACAGGATTGTTTTCTCAGCTAGATCTGGCCTACTCCATATTCCTCAGCTTCTTGCCGGAAGGATGATGACATTTCTCTCGCCCAGGTGCTGGGGGAAAGGTACGTTTTTTTTATCTAACTTTTTCCCCTTAGATGTTTTTTTTTTCTCTTTGGATTAATATAGTGTTTCAACAAGGAGGCAAGATAAAAAAGTAGACCTTGCTATGTGGGTGAAAAGTCTGTGTTAAGCATTTACTGTATTTCCATACTTTCCCTGTATGCCCTATAAACTCTGCGTGGTGTTATGACCTGATTGGTCTTTGGTGTATGGACAATCATCCTCAAGCTAATATCTACATTCTTTCCTTATTGTATTTGTATCAAGAAGCACAAACTAGTGATCGGTTGACAGGTAGGTTAATACTGGGGTGTCGTTTGCAAATATGAACAAAGAACATAAAACACCCCTAAACTGCATGTGTGTGTACATGATATGTGTCTGTTTTATTCTGTGTTCAGCATGATTTTTACATTGGTGGTTATTTTTCTGCCATTTTAATTTTTGTGTGGTGTTATGTTAGAACACAAGCATGTGTACGCTGGCCTGTAATAGATACATTTTTATTTTTATATTCTTTTTAAAAACTGGCTGGATATTTTCCTTGGTTTAGTAGTGTACCTTTTTTGTTTTTTTTTGTTTTTTTTTTCTTCTAATTTGTGTTTGCGAAGAATATGAAATACGTTTTGTACTGAGTTTTTTTGTAGTAGTGTTTTTACTTTTTTTATTTTATTTTTTATTGCTACATTTTGCTTTTGATTTTTATTTTCTTTATTTTTTTGTGTGTGCGTTTTGGTAAATGCCTTATTTCTTCTGCTGCATCTGATATCTTCCCTAACTCCTGTTTATCTCAATGACAATGCAAACAAAAAAACAAGAAAGAAGCAACTCTAATGGCCGTACACACAATCCGAAAATTGGACGAAAAATACTGCTTTCGAAGCGATTGTACGATAATTGGATCATTAGTACAGAGCTTTCGAGAGCCGATCACGACACTTCATCCGATATTATCCGATTGGACAAACACGAACATTTTTAATTTTAATCAGTACAGTTGTCATCCGAAAATACAAATAGAAATACACCACAACACATGACGTTACTTCCGATTTTTTTTTTTAATTCTGTCGTACGAGAATTTTCGTAACTTTAGTAACCTCCATTTTTGATATGCGACTAGCATGCAAAAAAAAAACCCAACGATCTGTCGTCCGATTTTCGGATCGTGTGTACGGGCCATAAGCCTCCATTTGCTCTTGAGCGTCGCATACTGTATGTAGACGATTTTAAGCTCCTGTCATACAGGAGCTTGTTTGGGGTAGGATTGTGCATTTTGTGGCCCCATCGAAAATGTTTAAGCATGTTTTTCCACATTTTGCTAATTTTTTTTCCCCACATGCTTCGATTGGATTCAATAGGTCCAAAAATGCCCCATTCTGCTTCAACAGTAGCTTGTGTGCTTTTTCAAGCTTCTGGCATTGTGCTTCAGGATCCTGAGCCCTCAAATATGATTTGGGTTACATAGTTACAGTAGTTGCTAAGGTTGAATTAAGACACCGGTCCATCCAGTTCAACCTGAGAATGTGTGTGTGACTACCGGTTTCCATATGCCTGTACATTGTGTTCACTAAGAAACGCATCTAAAAGTTTTTTGTTTTTTTTTACTTTTCTACACTCTCCTCTGACATTATCAGCTGTGGAAGGGAGTTGCACATCCTTACCACTCTAACAGTAAAAAAACCCCTATGCAGTTTAGGATTGAACTGTTTCTTGTCTAACTTCATTGAGTGGCCCCATGTATTCTTTAGAGGCCTAAGATTAAAGTGGTTGTAAACCCTTACAGACCACTTTTACCTACAGGTAAGCCTAGATTAAGGCTTACCTGTAGGTGCAAGAAATATCTCCTAAACCTACACAGTTTAGGAGATATTTGTAAAAGACAGGCACCACAACGGCGCGCAGGCACACTGAGCGTGCTGTTTTAAACGGTAATCGTGCCGTTAGTGGCGGCTCCCGCGCGCATGTGCGGAAGTGACGTCATGGCGGCTCTGGCCAATCACAGCACCGGAGCCGCAATACCCGGAAGGAAGATGGACGCTTCGTGGAAGAGGGGACAGTGGTGACATCGCAGGCTCCTGTAGCAGGTAAGTGTCACATAATGGGCTACTATGCGATGCATAGTAGCCCATTATGCTTTACCTTTGCAGGGAAACAAAGAGGAAGTAAACCCATCAGGGTTTACTTCCTCTTTAAACAGATTTCTCCCAATGCAAGAGTCACCATTCAAAGATTTGTTTATCGCTCTCATATACCCTCTCTAGAGCCTCTTCTCCTGGGTTGAATAAGTTTTTAATATACTGAACATTTGTGGAGTATTGTGAGCATCAAGCTACAAAATACTCAGGTGTGAACGGGGGCTTAAAGGGGTTGTAAACCCTCAAGGAAAAACCTCCTGTGAAGCAGCAGCCCCCCCCAGTGCCCCCCTTTTACTTACCTGAACCCGGTCTTTTCAGCGACGGTGACGAGCACACCAGCTCCAGGCTTAGTCCCGGCTCCTGATTGGATAGATTGATAGCAGCACAGCTAACCCAACTGGCCCGGGGGGCGGGGCCGAGTCCTACTGTCTGTGTCAATAGACGCAGCAGCAAGACACGGGAGCGCGCCCGCACAAGTGCCCCAAGGGAGAGCGGCTCTCCAACGGGGCACTCAAGAAGAAGAGGAGCCAGGAGTGCCGCTGAGGGACCCCAGAAATGGAGGATCGGGCCACTCTGTCTAAAACCAACTGCACAGAGGAGGAAAGTATGACATGTTTTTGTTTTTTGTTTGTTGGTTTTTTAACCCGAACCTTTACATATCCTTTAATGATCTCCAAGAAGACTCATTTCTCTGTACCAGCATTGGGGTATTGATAAATAAAGTGGCTGGAATGGGTGACAGTCTTATGTCTGTGGCTGTTGTTTTTTGTTTTATTTAAAAAAAAAAAAATCAAGCTTAATCTGATCCCTATATACAGTTCAGCGAGTAGTAGATTTAGGATGGATGTCTGTGAGCACTCTGCAATAATGCGGAAACTCCTGGACAACCTTTTTGGATGGAACCAACTGCTGGTGCTGGGGGTACACGAGCAAAGATACTGTATAAGAATGCATATTTATGCCATAATTGCGCCTGATCTTCTGTTTGCCATCTGGTTTGTGGCTGCATATGTCACAGGAAATTGGGTAACTTGGTACAGCAGGCCAAAGTGCCACATGTGAAATGATGCAGCATGTTCTACATCTAGCTCCTGTACTCAACACGCATGTACCACTGAGGGTGACCAGGGGAGACCTTAGTGTGGCTTCTTAATTTAATACTAATTGGATGCTTCTTAAAAATGATCAGAGCAATAAAGTTTAACTAAAGGCAAACTACATATATTTTTTTTTAGTGTTGAACAGTCAAGAGTAATTATAACCCCTGTCAGGTTTTTATTGCTGTCTGTGCCCCCATATTAGGGAGATTCACCCTCTCTCTTTGTCATGTTTTCCATTATCGCTGAGAGTGAAAGTAAAAGAAAATCCCAAATTTTGGGTTGTCCCCAGAACAGGGATAGAACCATTAATGGGCGGGCTGAATGTACCAAGTTGATCGATCAACTTTGGTACAACCAGCCTGCCGGACTTGTTTGCAATTATCGCAAGCAACTGCTATAGCTGGGATAATCACCGGCTTCCCCCCGCCCTTCCGTATGGCTGTCTTACTCTATCCAAAATGAAAAACAAATTGCCTTTAGTTTTAGGCTGGGTTCACACTGGGTGTCCCCGCATCCAATTTGCATGACAGGAGAATGTGACCGGCTCTCCTATGGAGGCGATTCACACATCTCCAGGGCGGCTGCGGAGCGAATTGCACAGAGGTCCTGTGTGTCTTTTGGCTCCGTTTTTCAGGTCGTAATTCAGGCAAAAATTTGGGCCCGATTCGTCCATGAAACGGGTAACAGGGACGGACCGGACCCCCTGGTGTCAGTCGCATCTGTTTTAAGTGTGAACCCAGCCTTACTTTAAATTATGGGACCACGGATTTCCTTGTAGTTGTTCTTTGTAGGTTTACCAATCCTCTTGTGAACTTCTTGATAGTCAAAAGATTAAAATTCTAGTTACAGTGAATGCTAGGTTTCCATTACCACCTCTTTTACACACACAAAAAAAATGGATTGTTTAATCCACCAAAGCGTTACCACGTCATAAGTTATTTTGTAGAATATTTAGGCATTTTCACTTTAGGCTGATGATAGCTGAGAGCTCGCTGAAGTATCAGTCGCGGAGGACAGAGGAAATAACATTTTGTAAGATGATATCTAAAAGTATGAGGAATTAAAGTGTTCTAAAGGCAGTATTTTTTCTTTTGTTTTAGATGAAGTGAGGAAGGATTGGAGCCCCTGTCAGTTTATTATTAATGTCTGTGTCTCCACTAGGGAGATCCACTTTTTCTATTTGGCCCTGGGATGCCAGAATTTTACAGCTGTAACCAGAAAAGGAATAGAAGTAAACTTTTCCAAAGAGGTAGATCTTCCTTTTTATTTCTTGTTGTGTTTCTGGGACACATAATATAGATCCCCTAATGGGACACAGACAGCAAATAAAAACGTAACTGGAGTTCTAACCATGCCCTACTGTAGCAACCCCCCCCCCTCCTCTCCCCCCCGCCTCCCTTCCCCCCTTGACCAATGTACTACAGCCCTGCTGGAAAATTTCTTCTCGATCAGAGCTGCAGCGCTGATCAGTGTATTGGATGGTGGGGAATTCTCCCCACTGTTAGAATAAATTGACACTGCAGCAGGATTCCCCCATCCACCCCAAATGTGGGAATTGGGTCAGATTTTTTTTCGTTCAACCCGCTGGTTGAATGAAAAAAACTGACCCACCTATGGCCAGCTTTTCCTGTAGCTCTGCTATCCTTTAACAGACCAAGCTGTCCAGAAAAAGTGCCAGTTAGAGGGATGAGACCAACCATTTAACACTGACAGGGGCGCTACAATGGTCAGCTTATATTCATTTATGTAAAACCTTTTTCCCAAAAAGAAGAAAAAGTTTCTGTACCTGCTTATAAAGTGTTAGCAGGATTCAGATTTAATTTGTTAATCCCTTATGTAAAGTTCCCTTTACTCTATTAGTCCATCTAACAATAACCTCCCCAGACAGTGCTGCTGTGCCAGGAGTGTTTTCATTGCTCCTTCATAAATAGAGGAGCCACCCTAACACAAGAAGTGAATTACTAGCCGGAGCAGCAGATAAAAATAAAGGAAAAAATGAAACGCGTAAAAGTAATGCAGCCACAACATCTAAGGATGCTATATATAACTAACTGTTTTAGTTTTAGATGCGTTTTTAAAGTGGTTCTACAGCCTTAAGGATTTTTTTTTTACCTTAATGCACCAGAGCAGCCCCAACCCCAGAAAAAGAGGATTGGGGCTGCTCTGTGCAAAACAATTACACAGAGCAGGCAAGTATAACCTGTTGTTGTTTTAATTTTTTTTTTAAAAGGTTTATAACCACCTTAAGTTCCTTTTATCACGGTGTCCCAGACCCGTTGCATTGTACAGGGTTTTTTTTTTTTCTGTGTTCATTGATGAAATGGATGAATAACGGACACTTGTAATCCTCTGCTATCCTCACATTGTCTTCTTTGTTCAGTGAACTTCTCCAGGACCTGGACAGTTGCAGAGATGACCCTGTGGCTGTGGCTACCTGCTTTGTGGAAAAGGTAATTTAAAAAGTTGGCTCCTATTCTATCGAGACAACTTGTAAATAGATGAATGTTTCCACGTGTGTACATTAGATATGCTTCTAGACCTCACGGGAACAGCCAGCTTTATCTCTACACTTCTGGCAATCTACATATGTTGGGGTATAAAAGAAATGTTTTCCGATACAAGATTATAGGAAAAGTGATGAAAAACATTGCAGATAGCGGTTTTATAATGGATCTGATAGGATTGTGGGCCTTGTGCATTAACACACACACTGCCTGATTATCTATAGTTTATGTGCAGAATCTTCCCACTGATTGAGCTAGAAAGGGGCGAAGTATTTGGAAATTATCTGCTACAATCTGCGCTTTCTAATTCTTTTCCTTTTTACCTTTACAGAGCCAAGACTTTGATATTTACACCCAGTACTGTAATAACTATCCAAAGTAAGTATTTTCATGCAGAATAAAGATGCCCATTGACATACATTTTCATGTCTTATTTGTTGTAAAAGCTGCCTTTTTGTGCCACAGCAGAGAAAATTTCGAAGGAATGTGCTTCTAAGGCTTCATGTACACGGGACGTTTTTTTTACAACCTCTTACAACCTCTCCTGAATGATTTATCTTGACAGATAGTGACCCACGTGCGCGTTTACATGCCACGTTTGCGTTCTAGAGGCGTTTAACCACTTCAGCCCCGGAAGAGAATTTTTTTTGCGAGACGCCACTGTGTCACTTTAACTGACAATTGTGCGGTCGTGCGACACTGTACCCAAACGTCTTTTTTTTCCCCCACAAATAGAGCTTTCTTTTGGTGGTATTTGATCATCTCTGCAGTTTTTATTTTTTGCGCTATAAACAAAAAAAGCGAAAATTTTGAAAAAAACACACGTCCCTGTTCTGCCTGTTCCTGGCCGGTGGTCATCGTGACCGTCGGCTACGAGCATCGGCACCCCCAAAGTGCAGCGGGTGCCTGCACGCTCCAGCTATCCCGCTTAAAGGAGCCGACGTATAGCTATGACGGCTCGCGGGAACGTGCCAACCTGCCACAGTATAATGACAGCAGCTGGTCGGCAAGTGATTAAAAATAGCCAAAAATGAAAAAGGCCTGTAAACAAAACGCAGCTAAGCGCGAGTTACCACATTTAGCGCTTGAAATGCCTCTAAACTCAGCTTTTGAACCCATTTTTATGCATTTCAAAAAAAAACTTAACTGCCTAGAAACAACTGCAAACGACCCTGTGTACATGTACTGATTAGATGACATAGAGGAGAGTTCAGGAGCAGTTGAAAAAAATGCCCAACTTCTCCTAAACGTCCATTTAGCAGCAGCAGTGTACATGAGGCCTAAAATCTGCTGGCAGGGGTGCTTTCATTGTTTGTTGCATTATATTAATCTTGTATGTTCATTATGTGGTTTTTGTAGGTGCCTTTGTCAACCAGCTTCAGTTGTAGCATGTTTATGTGTCTCCAGGTTTGCCGTAAGGCTTCATTTACATGGGCGGCAAGTGGGCTGTAAAAACGGGCACTTCAGCCACAGTTACTGCCCCTTGGCCACCCACCTAAAAAAATAACCTACAGCTGGAGGAGGCTGTATAAATTCCACGGCCAAAAAGCTTTGATTTGCTGCAAATTTAATACAGCTTGTTGAGTTTGACAGGTGCCACCATCTGTCAAACTTGCCTATTGAAGTCAACCTGGAGACAAAGGCTTGCATCGGTGTGGTATTGGGGGGGGGGGGGTAGAGACTGCTGCATATGTAAACTTAGTCTCAGTGAATGGTAACAAGTTCTAGTGTTTTTACAGTCTACACAGAGGGAGATTGTGTGGCAATGTATATATCTATTTCTCTTACCTGAAGCCTATGCTTACAGAAACAACAGCCAAACATGAAACCACCCACAGTTACAAAATCCATAAGTGAAAACACAGCCTAAAGTGTACACATCTTGATAAAAATATTGTTCTTAAGCAAGAAACATACATTCCATATTAATAATTCTGCTAGTAAAATTAGCGTGTGCTGTAAATTTCCTCCAGTATTGTTCTTCTTGCTGGAGGCTGCAATTTTGCTGAAGCCCAGAGCCCCTAAACAGCAGTAAATCTTTAGGCTGTCAGCAGATCGGCCTCTACAGATTTGGCACAGTGCCTGAAAATAGAGAGCAACTGAGCGTGTGCAGAGCAGTGTGAGTGCATTACCGGATTTTAAATAGTATAGGCGCTTATTTTTAATGTTTTATATAGATAGAGATGCCAATTTCGGCCTCATTCACACAGGCACACCAATATATGCATTATTATGCGTTTATAGTAGACATTTCCAAATGCATATAAATACATGTAATGATTCTAAATGTTATAATGCACACTGCATTTACTGTACCTTACTTTAGTTGCATTCAGTTTAGCTGCATTTAGAAAAAATGAAATCTGTTCATCCAGGGGGATTGGATACTGTAAATGCGTCTAAGGGCGCTTTCACACTGGGGCAGTTTGAGGCGCTGTTGCGCTAATATTAGCACCTGCAAACCGACCCGAAACAGCCGCTGCTGTCTCTCCAGTGTGAAAGCCCCGAGGGCTTTCACACTGGAGCGGTGCGCTAGCAGGATGAGAAAAAAAGTCCTGCTAGCAGCATCTTCGGAGCGGTGAAGGAGCGAAGTGTATACCGCTCCTGCCCATTGAAATCAATGGGACAGCGCGGCTATACCGCCGGCAAAGCGCCTCTGCAGAGGCGCTTTGCGGTGGTTTTTAACCCTTTCTCGGACTCTAGCAGGGGGTAAAACCGCCCCGCTAGCGGCCGAATACAGACGGTAAAGCACCACTTACAATAGCGGCGCTTTACCCCCGCCCCAGTGTAAAAGGGGCCTAAATGTACATGTAGATTTAAGCACAGGAGAAATTGCTTTTGGTAGTATAGCATTTGTACTTCTCAGATCAATTTCTCCTGTGTCCAAATAAAACAAACAGGAGGCCGGTGTGAATGAAGGCTTAAGCTGCGTGGTTTTGACAAAAAGTTGAAATTTACAGTAACCGTGCTATACAGTTGGGTGGGCTGTAGTTTGGGGCTAGAATGCTTAGGAAAGAGACACGGGGCTGATTATGAGGCTACCACTAGATTTAATTGTTTGGGCAATGAGCAGTATCACTTGTGGTCTAGTGCTTGTGGATTAAAATGATCTGATTTTTCCTTTTGGCAATTATTTTGACACAAAGCTTCATAAATATAACTATTTGGATTAGAAATTAATTTTAAAAAAGCTGTAAACTAACTTAATAAAATGTATGTATGTGGGAGTCAGTTCCAGTGATTGCACAGAGGCCCATCAGAGGAAGTGCAGGGTGTTCTCAGAAGGGCTTGAATGCTTTTCAGGCTTTACAGCTTTTTTTTTTCTGTCCTCCGAAGGTTTGTGTTCCTTTATGCACATGAAGCTGAAAAGCAGGGTGTGGAAGCTGGGAGGGGAGGTGGACTTGTTTAAACAAGTGTTGGGCAAAAGCAGGAAATCAGCAGTACCAATGATTCCCTAGCTGTGGGTACTGACTTCATGTTCATTTCCGGACAAATGCTTATTAGTCAGGAGGCACACTGCTTGACCTTGTAGAATGTCTCTACATTCCTAGGTGAATTCCTGCATTACACAGCCCTTTCTGCCTTAAAAAGAAATAAAAAGCCTTTTAAGCCTCAACACCGGATGACTCTGTTATGGAACTGGAGGTATCTCAAACTTTTATATTGGCAAAGAATAGTCAAATCTCGTAAAGGTTTTACTGCAGAACTAAAATGAATGGGACACCGAGAAATGGAGAAGAACCTGAATGAGAGATGGCCCAAAAGATGAATAATTAGTATATAAAAGATTTTTTAAAGTAAGATTATAAATATATACAGTACTTATTATGTTTATGAACCTTGCTTTGTGCATTGGTGCACAGTCTTGTTGGAAAAGGAAGGGGCCATCCCCAAACTGTCCCCACAAAGTTGGAATAATGAAATTGTCCAAAATGTCTTGGTATGCTGACACCTTAAGAGTTCCCTTCACTGGAACTAAGGGGCCAAGCCCAACCCCTGAAAAACAACCCCACAACATAATTCCCTCCACCAAATGATTTGGACCAGTGCACAAAGCAAGCTCCATAAAGACATGAATGAGCGAGTTTGGGGTGGAGGAACTTGACTGGCCTGTACAGAGTTCTGACCTCAACCCGATAGAACACCTTTGGGATGAATTAGAACGTAGACTGCGAGCCAGGCCTTCTCGTCCGACAGTGCCTGAACTCACAAATGCGCTCCTGGAAGAATGGTCAAACATTCCCATAGACACACTCCTAAACCTTGTGGACAGCTTTCCCAAAAGAGTTGAAGCTGTTATAGCTGCAAAGGGTGGGCCAACTCAATATTGAACCCTACGGACTAAGACTGGGATGCCATTAAAGTTCGTGTGTGTGTGTGTAAAGGCAGGCCTCCCAATACTATTGACAATATAGTGTGTTTTATTTATTTATATATAATGTGTGTGTATGTGTATATATGTATGTATATATATTATGTGTGTGTATGTATGTGTATATATATATATATATATATATATATATATATATATATATATATATATATATATATATATTGGGGACGGAAAGTATTCAGACCTCCTTAAATTTTTCACTCTTTGTTTTATTGCAGCTATTTGCTAGAATCATTTAAGTTCATTTTTTTCCTCATTAATGTACACACAGCACCCCATATTGACAGAAAAACACAGAATTGTTGACATTTTTGCAGATTTATTAAAAAAGAAAAACTGAAATATCACATGGTCCTAATTATTCAGACCCTTTGCTCTGCCATTCCTCCTTGCAGATCCTCTCCAGTTCTGTCAGGTTGGATGGTAAACGTTGGTGGACAGCCATTTTTAGGTCTCTCCAGAGATGCTCAATTGGGTTTAAGTCAGGGCTCTGGCTGGGCCATTCAAGAACAGTCACGGAGTTGTTGTGAAGCCACTCCTTCGTTATTTTAGCTGTGTGCTTAGGGTCATTGTCTTGTTGGAAGATAAACCTTCAGCCCAGTCTGAGGTCCTGAGCACTCTGGAGAAGGTTTTCGTCCAGGATATCCCTCTACTTAGCCGCATTCATCTTTCCCTCAATTGCAACCAGTCGTCCTGTCCCTGCAGCTAAAAAACACCCCCACAGCATGATGCTGCCACCACCATGCTTCACTGTTGGGACTGTATTGGACAGGTGATGAGCAGTGCCTAGTTTTCTCCACACATACCGCTTAGAATTAAGGCCAAAAAGTTCTATCTTGGTCTCATCAGACCAGAGAATCTTATTTCTCACCATATTGGAGTCCTTCAGGTGTTTTTTTAGCGAACTCCATGCAGGCTTTTATGTGTCTTGCACTGAGGAGAGGCTTCCGTTGGGCCACTCTGCCATAAAGCCCCGACTGGTGGAGGGCTGCAGTGATGGTTGACTTTCTACAACTTTCTCCCATCTCCCGATATAAATATATGAGTGTCACAGCAAAGGACCATGTGATATTTCAGTTTTTCTTTTTTAATAAATCTGCAAAAATGTCAACAAAATGTGTGTACATTAATGAGGAAAAAAAAAATACTGAATACTTTCCGTCCCCACTGTGTATGTATTGTGTGTATATCTCTATATATATAATATTTTTTTTTCCATTGTAACAAGGTACTACCTACCATAAAACTACCATAAGCATATATACAGTCGGTTGCCGTTGGCTACTGTATACTGCCAAATGGGTGCTTCACTTTGTGGGACCGCCATTCAGCTGCTTAATTACAAGAATTCATTGTTTCATTGTAAGCAAGAATAAATTCATTCCTTGAGATTTAATGGTGCTAATAGAGCTCACAGGCTTCCTGATCAGGTCTGCCTGTCAGTTATACAGACAGACTTGATCAGAAACTCAATACAGGTCTGTGGGCAGGCAGATGTAAACAGACTTTACATCTGTCCATTTACATCTACTTAACTCCAAGTCCATCAATTTCCAGAAAAAAAAAAGTCTGCGTCCTTTTAAAAGATTTTCGGACCTGAACGTAACAGATTGGAGGTAGCTTGATGTTTACATCTGGTAGCTCATAGATCCAACACAGGTCTGCCACAGTCCGTTATCAAAATGCAGGCAAAAAATTGAACTGGCACAAAAGTCACAAAAGTGAAATCTGTTGCATTCTGCTCTGATTTAGCAGGTAGTCTGCTCATGGAACCCCTGTTGAATGGAGCAGAACGCAACATATGAAAAGACCCAAAATTATCAAACCACTATACCAGAAATATGTTTGTGTTCAAAAGGCTACTCCCACATGACACCGCACAGAAGTAGAGGCAATGACCCTCTAAATCATTTGCTAGAAAGAGAAAAGGTTTCAAAATTGACCCTGATTTGTCCAGCATAGCTAGGTCAATACCCATGGACACCTAATTGACTGGTACGTTGAACACTCAATTTTTTTACTTTCTTTTTTTTTTTTTTACAAATGCCTCTTTTTTCTTCATGATCTTTAGGACTATTAAATAGGTCAATTATTTCTGCCTGTTGGTTTGAAACTACAAGATCATAAAACTGGTTTTTAATCACAGAGCATGAACAAAAGGCCCGGGAGCATACAGAGGCCAGGAATTGGCTAACCAGCCAAGTGATTTATCTGGCATCTCTCTAGTTGTGTCATAAAACATTCAGTTCAATGCCTATAGATCTGTCACCAACAAGGCTTAAAGGAAGTTCACTTTGGTCAATCCCGCACTCTTTCTGATTTGTCACTCTAAGCTGCCACTCTGCTTTTCACTAAAGCTACACCCAGTAGATCAAAAGGGCTTTTGCATTTTAAAAATGTGCTTTAAACCATTTTTTAGGACATTTTCTGATGAGGATTTAGAATTGGGGTGACTTAATCATTTATTAACTTTTTGGCACAGGAAGACCTATTCACAATCAAATGTGACATAAACATGGCAAAAAATTATTGTTGAAGTGGAAATCAAGCCAAAACCTGTTACCCATCTTTTGGGTAGAATGGTTTACCTGTGTCTGTTCCTATTGGGAGAATATTTCCCCAATTCCTGAGAATATTTCTCTAGTTCCAAGATGTCATAGAAAGTCTGAAAATGATGTTGCAGCTGTCGCTGAAATAGGAGGAGAGGGCAAATCTCAAAAGGGCACCTGTTTCAGTGACTATTGCAAAACTATTGCAAAACATGGCAATTTCTCTCACTTTGGAAAGATGTTCTTCCACGTCACTGAGACAGGAATTGTGATGAAGCCTTTCCAGTGGGTACACAGTAGTACAGACCTGAAAAGAAGGGTGTATGGTGTGTGAGATCACTTGTTTTTAACCAAAGGCTGCTAAACCAGTATCTGGAGCCATACTTCTTGGTTGGTGCTTTTCTGCAGAATCTCTCCATCCCTACTAGTCCAGCATACTCGTCTTTTAGATCTGCTAAGCCCTGATGAGGAATATCATCTGAGCCCCTGACCTGTTGGCTTTTTATGGTACCAAGCTTCCAATAAAATTAGAACTGGACTTGTCACGTGATTTGTGTCTCTCTTTACTCCTTGCATACAAATGAATACAGACCTGAAAGAGGATCTAACCCTTACTCTGCCTATCAAGACTTAAAAAAGAATATGTTCAGCCAGAGTCTTAGGCTGGCCATACATTATACTTACATGTATAATAATATTATACATACATATAATTTTCTTGTAAAATTTTCCTTTGGATTGACCAAAACCTTATAATATGAGGTCAAACCTAAACACTTTATTCATCTATATCATGCCAATATGTATCGCTTATAACCTAAATTTAAGCATTTAAGGCATTTTGGTTATAAACTCTATTTAGCGCATTAGAATTTTATTTATTATTTGCATTCATGTTTGTTTTAAGTGGGCATTAACTACATCACTGTGATGGCTTTATCTCATTTCAGCTCTGTGGCTACCCTGACCGAATGCATGAGGAACAAAGTCTTGTCAAAATTCTTCCGAGAGAAGCAAGAGTTACTGAAGCAACCCTTTCCACTAGGAGCTTATCTCTTAAAACCAGTCCAGAGGATACTGAAGTACCATCTCCTGCTACAGGTAACACACTGTGTTCAGCCTGTTTTTTCTGCCCTTACAGCATTGGGTGTTATTTATAGAACTACTCAATTATTGCTTGTATCTGAATTAGTGGATTGAAAAAATGTATTGGTAAGCTCTCAACTCCTGTTCTGTCATTGTTAGGTTTTGCCCTACAGCTGTACATTTTTGTCTTTGGAGCATTGTATGTATTGTATTACCTGCACTACTTCTCTTGTTACCTCTTACTTTGTACACTATGTGGCCATAAGTAACTGCTTTTTTTGCACTTTCCAGTTCTAGTATATCAATAATAAAACTGGAGAGTGCAAAATCTGGTGAAGCTCTTCATAGAAGCCAATCGCCTTCCAGGTTTTTTTTGGTCTTTAATTGAACAAGCTGAAGTTGGAAGTCTATTCTCTACCATGCACAGCTGCACCAGATTTTGCTCTCTCCAGTCTTAGTAAATCAACTCCTAAGGTCCCTTTCACACGGCTTTCCGATCAAGTCTGCCTGTCAGTTTTCCAGGAGGACCTAATTGGAGCCTCCATTCACTTCTATGGAGCAGCAGATGTCAGCGGTGACAGGTCCGCTGACACCTGCTGCTATCCGATCTATCCCGTCCATGAAATTCAGACGGATGGTGACCCTATTTTCCATTCGTCTATTGCATTGGATGGGATTGGATAAAAACAGACAGGCGGTCTGTTTTCATCCGATCTCTCCATAGAGGAGAGTGGTGCTCTGACAGGTCCATCTCAGCACAGTGAGCGGAGATGGACCTGTCATCCGCCTGCTTAGCGGGGATCAGAGGAGGGATCCCCCTGCTGAGCTAAGCGGGTCCGCCGGGGGGGCGGGGGGGGGCGCGCCCTTGTGAAAGAACCCTAAAGGTCCTAATAGTGCTACAAAAACCAATAAATGGCCTTCTGAGAGATTTTTTTTAGCAGTTACTTATGACTTGGAAGGGTCTGGTTAAAGTCGCAGTCAGTGCAAAAGCTATGTTTAATTCCTATCGCCTGTGTATTAATTATGCCATAGCAATGGCTATTTCACAAAAATTCATGTGGCCAGTTATCCACAAACACAATATCAGTATAATTTCTTAGAAGCACAGTAAGCATGTGCAATACCAGTAAATGGGCTGGCCAGTCATGCTTATATTCATGTTTTCTAAGATGATGCAGTTATGTCTGGAGTGTATTGTATAGATAAATGTAGATAAATTAGAGATTATTTGTCTTTCAGGAAATTGCCAAGCATTTTGATGTGAATAAAGAAGGGTATGAAGTGGTGGAGGAGGCCATCGAGACCATGACTGGTGTGGCCTGGTACATTAATGATATGAAGAGAAAGCATGAACATGCTGTGCGCCAGCAGGTGAGTCATGAGGGTGATTTATCTCATGTTTGTGCAGCAGTATCTGACCTGTATAAATCATACAGTAATAGATCAAGATAAATGAAAGTTCTTTACAACCCTCCCTTGCTATGCATAAATGAACTGTGTCATTCCAGCACTTCATAATGTTTTTTTATTTCTTTTAATTGTCCTAGTTGGGCTTCTCTCACACTAGCCTGCATAGTAAAACTTTACCATGCAGGCTACTGCAATGCCAGCTCTGGCAGGGAGCAGTGCAATGTGCGCTTAAATGCATCTCGCTGCTGGGTTTTCTTTGTTGCTTGTTTTTCACATATTGACTCCTCATTCATACCACTGCATAGTAGTGTGGTGCATTTTGTTGCTGTGTGGTGATATGCGGTGCAATCCGACATGCTACATTCTTCCACACTGCATTGCATCACACCAGCGTTGCGGTGTGAACGGGTGTATTTTTATGTGCCCTAGTTGCGACCTGCGATTTTCCTCTATGGAACACTATAGGTCATAGCAAATAGTGTGTTAACTGTGAACTGTGACATTTTAACAGGTCTTTTAGTCAGGGGTAGAGGTCGACCGATATATCGGCTGGCCGATATTTGGCGTTTTTTACTTCGGCATCGGCTGATTGTGCTGATAAAAAAGGCCGATTGTAACTTCAGCCACTTGCAAATGACTTCTGTAATAGAAGTCAATGCAAGTTGTCTGTGGAGAGGATTCTCTCCTCCTCTGGGCAGCCTGCCAAGTCTGATAAGAAGATACATTTGTATCTTTTCAAGTTCTTTTTTATCAATAGACTGAACTCTGTGTGTAGAAGCTCTCAGTTTAACCATTTAAAGACTAAATCTTTTCTGACACTTGTTGCTTACAGGTAAAAATCCTGTATTTTCTGCTAGAAAATCCCTTAGAACCCCCAAACATTATATATATTTTTTTTAGCAGAGACCCTAGGGAATAAAATGGTGGTTGTTGCAATATTTTATGTCATACGGTATTTGCGCAGCGGTCTTTCAAACGCAATTTAAAAAAAAAAAATGCAGTAATGAATTAAAAAAAAAAAAAAATAAGCAGTAAAGTTAGCCCATTTTTTTTCGTCCAAAAGTTTTGATTACCTGTTTTTGTGTATTTAATATTTAAGATAGTTTTTTTTTTTTTATTCTAAATTATACATACAAGTGAACTGATCGGAGGTTTGTTTTGTTTAATGTTTAAATGTAAAAAACTTTCTGTATCACTTATTACTTAAGGCTGCTTTCACACTGGAGCGGGCAGGAGTTGATGGTAAAACGCTGCTAGCTTTAGCGGCGCTTTACCGTCATTTTAGAGGTGCTATTCGGCTGCTAGCGGGGCGCTTATAACCCAGCTAGCGGCCGAGGAAGGGGTTAAATGCGCCCCTGAAGGGCCGCTGCCAAAACGCTTTGCAGGCGCTTCGGCAGTGGTGCGCATTCATTTCAATGGGCAGGAGTGGTGGAGGAGCGGTATACACCGCTCCAAAGATGCTGCTTGCAGGACTTTTTTTTACATCCTGCCAGCGCATCGCCTCAGTGTGACAGCACTCAGGATATCACACTGAGACTGCAGGGGAGCCGTTTTACAGGCACTTTACAGGCGCTATTTTTAGCCCAAAAGCGCCTGAAAAATGCCCCAGTGTGAAAGGGGTCTAACTGTTAGATTTTATGAGATGAAGGGAAAAAAAAAAAAAAAAAATCGGCCAAATATATCGGCCCAAAAAATCGGCATCACATATCGGCCATCGGCCACCGCGATTTCTAAATATCGGCATCGGCCAGAGAAAACCCCATATCGGTCGACCTCTAGTCAGGGGTAACAGTGGGGGAGGGGGGTGTTTTCCCCAGTGTAGAAACATCCCCATGGGAAAGAGCAGTGTTTTCAGATAAAGATATGATACCCTAATAATGTGCTCCATATAAACCTGAACAGGGCAAACTCCTGCTGCATCTTAGGGAGATCAGCTTTCATGTTTTGCTGTTGTAGAACTACACAGTATACTGTATCTTGGGGAGGAAGCGTCACCGCTCACAGGTTTTGTTTTGTTTTTTCTTTTTTTTTTCTGACTATAGTGCTTGACAGACATGGGCCACATGAAATAGTAATGATTTTTTTCTTGTGGGGTCGCGGGGTGTTTTTCACAGAAGCATCACTACTGTGCTGACCAGTTTGGATGCAAATGTTTGAGAAGAGTTGTTCTTTACACTATAGAATCTTGAAAGCAGAGGTGTAATGCTGACTGCCGGGGTTATAATTATTTAGCATTTAGTGATTGTAAGTTGTGGTCATTTGTTAATTTCTTTTAGGAGTGCAACTTGAAAGCAATTGTGTCAGCACTTCACATTTGTTACCATTTGCTTGTGCAGAACAGTAGGCTATTTTTCATTGCACCTAACTAAAAACATACCTGTACGCAGTGCAGTCATTGAATGTCCTAATAAAATGCAAGTGAATATGTACTTTTTGGAATAGAGAATGCTGTATTTAGTTGTAGAACCACAGCTGAGCAATAACTCAGAATCCAGGGCAATAATACTAATAGGCGAACTGCACTTCCTAAATAGAACATTCTATAACCAGAATCTTTTTGCTTTCTGTTCTCAGGAAATCCAGTCTCTGCTGCTGAACTGGAAAGGCATGGATCTTACCACGTATGGCGAGCTGGTTCTAGAGGGCACATTTCGTGTTCAGCGCGCCCGAAGCGAGAGGACGTTTTTCCTGTTTTACAAGGCCCTGCTGATCACAAAAAAACGCGGAGACCACTTTGTTTACAAAACCCACATCCCGGTATAGCATTCAGAATTACTTATGGTTGATATAAAAAGGAGTTAAGTGAATGTACATGATGCTGAGGAGTGACCAATTTCTGTGTGCACAGAATGGCTGAAATGTGTATATTCAGAAATGCACATTAAAGCGGACCTGTGTTTAATGCAAACACAAATCTCCATTCAGTCTTGCTGAGGTGGCTAAGCAAAGAGCAATATAGGGTTGACATGCTTGCACTGCCTGAAGAAAATAATATTCCAGGATTCCTTAGGCATTGGTAGCGTATAAGGACTTTAGGACTTGGTCACTTAACATGTGCTGAAGGAGAGGATGAACTTAGATCACATGACTAGGTGCCAAGACCTTCACAGGTGTGGGCAGCACTCACCCTTGCAGCAGAATATTCTATAGGAAGGGTATACATGACAATGTCTAGGTGATTCTGGCTGTAGGCAATATATTGGTAGATGGGAGCAGGAAGCTGAGCCTAGTCTGTTATAGGGAAGTGAAGAAACCTCAGAGGCTAGAGGTGATCCCTTACTATACTACTGCCATAGAGGTATATGCTGAAAGCTTTTGCTGACCACAACCTCCTGAAGGTTTGTTTTTTGCTTGATTTATCTATGTTTGATTTAAGCAAAGCTAAGATACTGCTTTTGTTTACAGCCTGTATTGTTTAACCACTTGCCTACTGGGCACTTTCACCCCCTTCCTGCCAGGCCAATTTTCAGCTTTCAGAGCTGTTGTACTTTGAATGACAATCGGGCGGTCATGCTACATTGTACCCAAAATTTTCTATCGTTTTTTTTTTTTTTTTTTTTGAGACAGATAGAGCTTTCTTTTGATGGTATTTAATCACCACTGGGTCTTTTATTTTTTGTTAAACAAAGGAAATAAGACCGACAATTTTGAAAAAAAAAAGTTTTTCCTTGTTTCTGTTATAAATAATTAATTTTTCTTTTTCACTGATGTGTGCTAATGAGGCTACGCTGATGGGCACTGATGAGGCTGCAGTGATATATGGCACTTTGGACTGCAGTGATATGGGGTACTGACAGGTGGCTCTGATGGGCACTGGCCTTCTGATGGGCACTTGTCCATCCCCATGAGTAAGCTCCAGTGGGTGGAGTGAAAGGTGTGGGGGGCTTGGCCTTGCGGGGGTCCAGGCTTAGGCTGCCACTTGTCTACACACAGCAGGTCTTGTTCTGATGTGCGGCTCCCGGGATCTTCTGCTCTTATCTGTCATGGTTTGGAGCATGGGCAGACTCCTTCCCAGCCAGCACTCACAAGAGCAGGCACAGAACTACACTTCCTAGCAGCCTGAGCATGTCACATACATAACATGAGTTTGCAACTTTTCTTCTTCACTAATGTGCGCTGATGAAGAGGCACCGATGAGGCATCACTGACATGAGGCAGAACTGACTTGTGGTTCTGCTGGGCACTGACTTGCGGCTCTGGGCACTGGCAGACATCACTGATGGGGCTGCACTGATTATCAGTGTAGATGTCCCCGGTGTGGATTGCCACTTACCGGCTCTACAGCGCGTGAGGAGAGGAATTCAGATAACTGGCAAATCCTGTTTACACTGTGATTAGATGTGATTGGGCACAGCTGTTCACATAGTAAAGGGCTGCTGTGATTGACCCTTTACCCCGACCTGTGATCAGCTGTGTTTGAAGGACACAGCGATCACAGAGCACTACTGATGCACGCCGCAGCAGGAAATGTGCGATCGCGCTGTAGTTGTCATTCGGCTATAGCATGGTCAGCAGGAGGTTAAAAAAAGCTTCCAGCCTTGGTGTAGTGTTCTAAGGTTCAGTTGGCATTAAATTGTAATTTTGACTTGTTGGGAACCACAAATTGGTAAGATTTGTTTTTTTAAAGCACTGCATGTGTTAGATGAATGAAAGGTCTTATTGTTAAACTATTTATTTAAATTATTAGAATGTATCCTAAAATCACATATATGTGGCAATTTTACATATAAATCCTGTCATTTAAAGGGAACATAAACTGTTGGCTGGTTTATATGAAAAAGATTTTAATACCCTTCATAGATAAGCATGTCAAATCTTTAGTAACTTACCAATGGGAAGATAAAGTTAAGGTGGTTTATGGGCAACAATATTTCCAAAGACTTGGTTTGTTTTTGCTGTAGCTAATGAAATAATCTACTGTGCTTTTGCATGGTGTGACTTCCTAATATAAACCAATAGACTACAAAAAAATATCATATACAAAAAAAAAAAAAAAATATTGCATTTCTTTTGTAAGAGTAGTAAGTAGTAAAAATAGAAGGATGCAGCTAAAATGGAATTCTGTGACTGGGGCCAACATAGGGGTTGATATACTAAAACTGGAATGTAAAATCTGGTGTAGTTGTGCATGGTAGCCAATCGGCTTCTAACTTCAGCTTGTTCAATTAGTCTAGGTTCACATCTATGCGCCTGTGCTTGATGCGTTTTTCAGTGCATTTTGCGTTTATTAAACCTGAGTTTTTTATGCGTTTTTCCATGCAGTTTTCATGCATTTTGCGTTTTATGTTTTTTTTTCTCTTTAAATGCACTGTAAAACACACTGTATATAGCTGGTTGTTAAGGAGGGGGTTGGGAAGCCAGCTGCTGCATCCTTAGCAACCGAGGAGTCATGTAAAAAAAAAGAAATTGCCAGCAAAAAAACTTGCGAAAAAAACGGTGTGGGGTTCCCCCCCAGGTGTATACCAGGCCCTTCGGGTCTAGTATGGATTCAGAGGGGACCCCCCTCACGCCAAAATCTAAAAATAAAAAATGGCGTGGGGTCCCCCCCAAAATCCATACAATTCCCTTATCCGAGCATCCCGGAAGGTCAGCAAAGGGAGGGGACGAGCGAGCACCCCCCTCCCCTCCTGAACCATACCAGGCCACATGACCTCAACATGGGGGGGTGGGTGCTTTTGCTCTGCGCCCCCCACACCAAAGCATCTTGCCCCCATGTTGATGAGGACAAGGGCCTCTTCCCAACAACCCTAGCTGGTGGTCATCTGGGTCTGCGGGCGGGGGGCTTATCGGAACCTTTAGGAAGAGGGCCCCCAGATCCCAGCCCCCCTATGTGAATGGGTATTGGGTACATTGTACCCCTACCCATTAACCAAAAAAGCAGTGAAATGTAATAAAAGCACAAGAACCGGTTTTTGACAATTCCTTTATTAATAGCTCTGTCTTCTCTAGCCGTCTCTTTCCGTCGTCTTCTCCTTCCCGTTGCCTACTTCTCGAGCTGTCTCTTCCCTCTGTCTTTTTCTTCTCGTCGTCTTCCTCGCTGCCAGTTACCCACTAAAAAAAGGGGCGGGCTCTCCGAGTGATGTCATCGGATGGCCACGCTCCATGGCTATATAAGAGTCGGCAGAGAGTGGGCGACAATAAAATGGATGAAGACATCAACAGAACTAGAGTGCCTTTTTTTTTTTGTAGCGGGTAACCAGCGGCAAGGAAGAAGGCAGCAGCGGGAAGAGACGGCTCGAGGAAAAGACGGCAGGAAGGAGAAGGCTAGAGAAGACTAGCTATTAGACTCTTGTGTTTTTATTACATTTTACTGCTTTTTTGGTGAATGGCTAGGGGTACAATGTACCCGATACCCATTCACATAAAAGGGGAGCGGGATCTGGGGGCTCCCTTCTTAAAGGGGGGCTTCCAGATTCCGAAAAGCTCCCCGCCCCCAGACCCTGACAACCACTGGCTAGGGTTGTCGGGAAGAGACCCTTGTTCTCATCAACATTGGGGCAAGGTGCTTTGGGGTGGGGGGGCGCAGAGCCCCCACCTCCCCCATGTTGAGGGCATGCAGCCTGGTACGGTTCAGGGGGGTCCTCCCCCCTTATGTCCTACTTTTCCTGACCTGCTAGGCGGCATGCTTGGATAAGGGTCTGGTATGATTTTTTTTGTTGGGGGGGGGGATCCCCTCCGAATCCATACTAGACCCAAAGGGCCTGGTATGGACCTGGGGGGGGGGAACCCACACTGTTTTTTTTTTTTGCTTTTTTGGGGGGGGGTTGTGAATTTTTTGCCTTTTTTTCTTTTTTTTGCTTTTAGTGGGGAACCCAACTCATCGGTTGCTAAGGACGCGACGGCCGGCTTCTCGGCCCCCTGCTTAGCAACCAGCTATGTACAGTGGTAAAATAATAACCGCAAAACGCATCAAAAATCGCATCACAAATGCAACACTTGCGTTTCTGGTGCGCTTCTATTGAAATCTATTAGCTGCAAATCGCGGGAAAAAAGTCCCCGACCCTTTCCAAAAGCGCACCGGCCACAAAATGCATAGATGTGAACTAGTACCAGAGGAAACCATGTTAAGTGGACTGTAGTGTGTTTCTGCAAACGCACTAAAAAATGCATAGGTGTGAACCTAGGGTCAAGCTTTGACCAAAAAAAAACCTGGAAGCTGATTGGTTCTATGCAGAGCTGCACCAGATTTTGCACTCTCCAGTTTTAGTACATCAACTCCTATGTTGGCCCCAGTCACAGAATTCCATTTTAGCTGCATACTTCTATTTTACTACTTATCGTACCCTTACAAAGGAAATTCAATATTTTAATAAATCAACCCCATAGTATCCCAAGCTCCTAGCTGTTAGGTAAGCAATCTTCTACAGGTTGAGTAGCACTGACCTCGGTGGTCATATTCTTTTATTGTGAGGCCAAAGATATAAAACAGCTTACAGTCATTGCCAAGAAACCAACATGAACTCCACTGTACTGTTTGTATTGGCCTTACTCACAGGATAGAAGTAGAAGATAAAACCACTATATTAGAATTAGAACAAGGAATGGTCAGCCCAATTAATTTCAGTTCCTCATCTGTGGCATTTATCGGAGAAGGTAAAAGCCCAAACACTTACACAGATGTTCATGTCTTGTGAGCCTGTTTGAGCACTACTGTTTTCAGTATTAGTAAAACTGAAGAGGATCATTTCCACTGTTACCTATAGTCAAGGGCTGATGGAATGACCTGGATCTATTAACCCCTCCAGGGTGTGACATCCCAGACTGGCCGAGCCAGTACTTCTAACCACCTCTATTGGAAAGGATGCTGCTACATCCTGATGTGTTCCAGTATGGTATCTTTTTATTTAATGATTGACTTTGCTCTGGTTACATCAATTCAGAGGAGATTTCATCTTAGGTTGTTTTATAATTGCAGTTATACATATTCACTGCTATTTATTATGTACATAATGTATATTAGTAGCACATAACTTACATTCAGGGCCCATTCACAACACTCAGTGCATTAAACACACACACATTAAGATGAGCATTGACATGCATTGTTTTAGGGTAGCCCATTCATTTGATTGGACAAAAAAATCATGCCTGGCAGCATTTTTAGCAGCTCGGTGCATCACGACCATGCATTGAAGTACGGTGGGAAGGTGCGTTGGGGCGCACATTGCGGTAACATACAGGTTACTGCAGCACTGGGGTGAAATGGGCCCATCTTTTATATTTAGTTCTGCTTTGTTTAATAATTTTGAATCAATATTTTAAAATGTTGTCTAACATTTGGTGCTACTTTTTTGTTTTGTAATTCTTTAGTGTGCAAGTCTGATGCTGATTGAGAGTACAAGGGACTCCCTTTGCTTCACTTTGACACACTATAAGAACAGCAAGCAACAGCATAATGTGCAGGTAAGTGATTTCTCAAACATTCCACAGGATCTGGCGTTGAAATGTTCCAGCAATAGAAAGCATAGATTATTCCTCTTTATGGAATGAGCTGCAGGGATGAGCAGATGGTAAACTGGTGGAATCTGAGCTACCGATAACGGTGTCTGCATTGATCTATATTTACCTAAATTCTCTTATTTTTCTCTGAACACAATTTCCCCACAAAGTTCCTGCGGAATATGAACTCTCCCGATTCTTTCTTTCCCTGTGAGTGTCAACTATGATATCATTTACTTTGTTTTCTGTCTCTATAAAACAATCTAGCCATTTGTGATACCTAACACTTTGCAGAACTAATTTTTAAAGACCCTTGGTTGTTAGATCTGGTGTAGAAAATTGATTTTTGTATCTAGTGACTTGCAAACCTCATTCATGAAAAATATCAGCTGCACATTCTCCTAATTATGAAATGTCAAAGCATGAGCTATTACACTGCCGTTAATATAAGCTAGCTGGGATTTTCCCTGTATGTGAAATGCCACATCAAGAGTTTACTCTAAACCATGTAAATATTCAAAGTCAGCTGGATGTTTGGGGCCTGCTGGTATTTTATCTTACCATCAAGAAAATAATATTCAAAAGCATATTGTGCGTCCTCTGTACCAGTAGGATGAAGAGCTGGTTGCACAGATGTATCACACAAAGTAATGTGCTTTTAGCCATTTCCACTGATTGTTCAGGTATGGAAGTTTGTACTTGAATTTAATTTAATTCTGGTTTTACACAGGCCAAAACAGTGGAGGAGAAACGTATCTGGACTCATCACATCAAGAAACTTATCTTGGAGAATCACCATGCCATCATTCCACAGAAAGTAAGATCATTTACCATTCTGACACCAATGCTCAGTGTATATGGAGAACACTGAAAAGTAGAAATGCAACTGTTCACGTTTGGACATTCCTTCAAAGTGGTGCAAGATTCTGACTAAATTTTTTTTTTTTTTTTTTTTTAGGCCAAGGAAGCAATTCTAGAGATGGACGCATGTAAGTGTACAGTGATGATTTATATTTTTATTTAATATGCAGTTTTTTGTCTATGTCTTAGTCTTTTTTTATTTCTGAAATAATATATTTTTATCCTGGTCATGTTAAAGGGGATTCCCATTTAAAGAGGACATGACCCAGAGGTGCGCTTTTCCTTTGCCATTGACCATAATCATCTTCTTTCCAGATCCTGGACGTTACAAATATAGTCCGGAAAGAATAAAGAAAACTATGTCAACAATTGACCCTACGGTCGCGCTGCGGTCGGGGCGCAGACAGTCAGGTATAATACTGAAATTAAATATTTTTTTGTTGTATGTCAAGGTGTAAAGCTGCCAACATTCCTGGCATTGGGATGTAAAACAAGATTGCCCCCCCCCCCCTCCTGCAAATAATAGCATTCACTTTTCAATAAACAAAACTGTGCATCAGTGATTGGGGCTTTTTGGAAGAACACACAGAAATCATAAAATATGTAATTCACAGTTTATCATTTCTATCAGTGCAAAGTAAAAGTATTTGCTCTGTGTTTTGGGCCATATATTGTATGACTATACCATTGCCTTTAAGTTGGCTTTGAGAATGTTCTCCTTTATCACCTGGCAAGAAATTGTTGATGCTATATTTCATGATTTGAAAATTTGCTTTATCCTTTCAAATATTTGGATTTTGCTGTCTCTGCTGACTTTTCTTTGCCATTAACTAGTGATTGCTACTGTCTTTATGATTTTGTCCTGTCTTTAGTTTTTCAGTCTAATCCTCCACATGCTAATGCACTTTTTTAATGTATTTTTTTAAAGTGGTATTTAACCCCCCTCCCAAAAAAAAAAAAAAAAAAAGATTTATTATAATGCAGCTTACCAATTCTTAGATATGATGTCTGCATTTGTTTTCTTTTTTAGGGTTTCTTTCTTTTATTTTCACCTGGTGATCTGGCCAGTAAATCTGTTTTTCAACATAGCAAGCTGTCCTACCAATGTATCAGTTGAGTGTTGAGACAAACGATTTACCACTGACAGGGGTGCTTACAGTGATTGTCATTTATTCATGTACAACTGTTATCCCAAACAAAAATAAATGTTGCTGTAACTGCAGTGTGAGCTTGAATTTGGCTTCAATTTATTAGCGTATCTAAATCTTCTAGTCCAGCTAACACACCCCTCCCTCCAGATTAACAATTCTTCTTTCTGCTGTGCCCCTGTGCTCATTCATCCAGAGTGGGGCATGCTAATACATAACACGTGTTACTGGCTGGATCACCAGGTAAAAACAAAAAAACAAAACTAATGTAGCCACCATCTGATTGGTAAGCTGCAATAAATTACATTATTGGTTTTGGGTTTAATATTGCTTTACGTTATCAAATTTGTTGATAACTCCAATGATTAAACCCCTGTTACTGCATGCTCTTTATCCAAACTATGATAAATATGCTGCATTTATTTAATCTTCCACACAACCCAGCTCTGTTTTGCGTTCTGCATAGCTCACAAATTTATTGAGAGAACATCAGTTATTCTGGCTTTCCCCAAACAGCAAAAATAAATGCAATTGATTAATTATATGAATATGTGGCCAACCAGAATTAAAAAGGGCTAGAAGGAAAAGCATTGATAACATTGATCCTTAAAGCAGAGCTCCACCCAAAAGTGGAACTTCCGCTTAATTGCTCCCCCCACGGTCCGTTCTCCCGGAATTTTGGCCCCCTCCTCCTTCCTCAGCCACCGGGCCAATCAGAAAGTGAAGCGGGCATGCGCAGTAGAGAACCAGGCGTGAAGCTGAAAGGCTTCACTGCTGGGTTCCCTTACCTGGAATGGCGACGGCTGCAAAGATCGGCTAAGGGTGCCGACATCGCAGGCTCCCTGGACAGGTAAGTGTCCACATAGTAAAAGTCATCAGCTACAGTATTTGTAGCTGCTGACTTTTTTAATTTTTTCCCCCAAGGCAGAACTCCGCTTTAAATGAGCTGCTTTACAAAAATGGCTTCTTATGTGATGAATGACAACAATTGAAGATACTCAGCCTGAATTTAGCTCATTAAACGTCTATACAATGTCATCATAAATACTGGCTTCTTACAGCAAGCAAAGAATGTAAGTTTAAATGTAGTTGCTCATTTTAAGCTCCTGTAGGAAATACACTTTTGGTTTGCTTGGTAAAATTCTATTCCCTTTTATTACATTTGGTGCTCAATATCTTTCTTCCTGCTGATGAAATCAAACGCTTAAACACAACTATGTGCAGCAAACATGGAACCCTTCTGACATAGTTGGTGTCTCCCATACTAATTGCGCTTAGCCTGGGAGACTGGTGTTGGATTAAAATGAATGAATATCCTAACAAGTTGTCTGTCCTGTCCTCAGATCCGAACCATTCTAGATACATCCCGGGAAATGTTAAGGAGGGAAGCGCACACACCGCAGATAAAGGTCGCAGAAAGTCTGGTGCGAGAATTTTTTTTATGATGATGAAGCCTCAAAAAAGATGCTTAACTAGAATAAAAGTGAACAAATAAGATCTGAATTGTAGCCAGACACGGTTTAATGGCTGGTCAGTGTCTGTAGAGGTAGCTAGCTGAGGCCAACCAACTACTCTTGTGTCATTGTCCTTCAACTAACCAATTTATAACCTTTGTAGTAGTCAAAACTTTCAAGTAGAAAAGTCTGCCAATAGAATTAACACATACTAAAATAGATAACATATATTTAAATAATAAACTAATTACTGACAAAACAAATTGGTCAATGAATATACTATAAATAGTTCCAAATGCTTTCTAACCATATTTTCCTTTGATAGGTTTACTATAGTTTTACAAAAAAGTGGGGTGTCTTCACTTTGTCTGTTTAGATTAAATGTATGTTTTTTTTTTTATTGTTTATTTAGAGCCATCAAAGCATATTCTGAAGCACCTGGGTGAGAAAGGTATGTACTATTTGTTTCATTTTTTATATCACTCAATTGATGAAAGAGGGACAAAAGAGCATAATACATTAGAGGAGCATTTTATATTGGAACATATCCTGTTGGTATTTTATCTTGTTCCCTAATCTGTCTTTATTTGATGGCCATCAGAACAGACAGAATTGGTTGGGTTATTTAGTAAACCAGTACAAGAGCAAAACGCCAAGTAAACTGCAAACAGCAACCAATAAAACGTCATTGTGGGCTGGTCAGGCATCCAGTGAACTCTGGTTGCTGTGAGTTGCTGGGACTTGTATTTTGATTATAGCACTGTTACAGAATAAGTTCACAAGACTTCAGAAAAAAAATATCTCATTAGCAAGCCCATTTTTACAGTGATATTACAGTTTTCGACATGGGGTTATTTCTGATTGTTGTACAGTATGGCAAGGAAATTACTTTTGCTCCTTATGAGGCAGTTCATGGGTTTAACAAACAGAAGTGAGTTAGAGGTTGCAGGGATTTGCAATACAGTAACCACAAAAAGATACACAGATTCTTAGCTGGTAATGACCATTATGGTTCTTTTCTTTTTTTCAGTTTTTGTCAAAATGCCATTTTAGTTTATTTTCAAAAATGTAAAGATAATAGAAAACACATAAAAGACATGAAGGTGAAGATATTCATTTGCACATAGTAACTTTTACTGTACATTTAAAAGTTGTTAAAGGGAACTCTATTCAGAGAAATATGAAGCTTTTGTTGTTTACCTTCTGAAAATGCTAGATGCCTGGCTGTCGCAATGATCCAAATTGTTTGGTACTTTCTTTGGTGCTAACTCAGAATAAGGCAGTCCTGATCTGTATACTTGTCCTATCTTGTCCTATCTGTTACTTGTATAGAAGCCAAGTAACTAGTACTTTTAATGCCATCTCAATCATTTTCTTTCCTGTCCATTGAGGTACACAGGAAGACTTTAGCCTTCACATTATACTGCTAGCTATAGAAGGACTGAACACTGGAAAACCTAAAATCTGTAGGTCAGCCCAAGATAATCCCTTACTGTTACCACCATGACATCTGTTGCGTTGTTAAAACAGGGTGGTTGCCCTCAGACTGGCCTTTTGGAGCACCACATCTGGACCTTATTGGATTGGACCTGTGGGAATAGTCTGGACATGACTTTTGGTCTCTGGGTTCCACATATGGCTCTTTTCAAATTTATTGGTAAAAGTTAACTTTGGAGTGTTTTTCAGGTCGTGAGCCCTTGGCATTTATCTTAGCATTGTCCTGTCTGTCAAGACTCATTTAGTGAGTAGAATCATTGGGCCATGCATTGGGAGCTTCCACAATTACGTAAGTTGCTGGGCATCCATATATTAGACATTTTCCTCCGTTTTTTGCCACAGAAGGATTTAGCTTTTTTGGAGTGCTGACGACATCCTCTTGGTGCAGTGTTGCACACTCTGCATTCCTTCCTCTTAAACAGTGTTGTGGAAGTATCTCTCTTCTGCTATTCCTGTCTGAAAAGAGCTAAGTGGAACTTTGACTTGTTGCTGCCTGCATTGATTTTGGTCATCTCCTGCCATCTGATCCTTATCTGCTATTGGCTTTCTCAGTTTTACTCAGAGTACCTGAGGCTTTGCCTCTTACCTTGAGCCTTACCACCATTCACTCGCAACATGTCTGATAATTGGGGACATGGGGGCCACATCGAGAGGTTTATAGGATCCTGTCCTGTGCAAAACTTCATGTTCCAGCCTTGGACAATTGGCAGGCAGACTTCCTCAGCCGACAGTGCCTGGTGGCAGGCAAGTGTTTCCCACACCTACAGGTGTTTCAGGACCTGTGTCACAGATAGGGGAAACCGAATGTGGATCTCCAGGTTTAGAAACAGACTGGACAGGTGTCTCTCGATGTACAGGCATCATCTAGCAGAAGCAATGGATGCTCAGTGGGATCAATACATTGTGATCAATCTCTTCCTCATCTGCCTCGCAGAATCGAGATGGAGGGCATTCCAGTGAACCTCATCATACTGGCCCAGGCAGTTGTTTTGTGCCAACTTGGTAAGAACTCTGGCGGCCATTTCATGGGCTCTACCAAGTTGAGTCCAGGGACAGATTTGTCATTCTGTTTTACAGTAACTGGCTTCAATGGCATGTCTGTTAAATTTTAGGCTCTGAGGGACAGGGGCATATCTGACTCTACGACTCTTACAATGGTAATGGCTAGGAAATCTACTTCTGAAAAGGTCAGTCAGACACAAAAGACTTACTGGTGTGGGTCTCTGGGTTTGCCAGCTTTGGTGTAAAGGTTCTGCAGATGGCTCTTTGAGCTACAGGCAGTCCCCAGTTCTTTGTTGTTTTCTTGGACCTGTTAGCATTTATATGTGGTGTTTCTCACCCCTCAGCCGGACTGCTTTTAGACGCTCCAAAGGGAAAGACTCTCTGTATCTCTTGGATGAGAAAGAAAATAGAATTTTTATACTCGATGTTCAATCCCTTTCTTGGAGTCCATTGAGGGACACAGATCCCGTCCTTATGTGTTTATGATCATGCTCTTGTTACTGCTCTGAGGCATGCTGGTAGTGGGCAGGGTTATCATGCGCTGGCCTATAGTTTATTTGTTTGCAGTGACCAGTCCTTTTGTAGGTGGCAGTATAACCCGAAGGTTAAAGACTTCCTGTGTCCCTTAGTGGACCCCAAGAAGAGGTGTAAAAGCCACTTTTTCTTGAATAAAAAATCTATTGTGTATATTGGTGTCTGCTATTTTTGACATAGGTTTTAAAATAAAGGTCTACATGTTGACAGCAGTATTTGTGTATTGCATATGTAGTTAAGCCTTGCTCTATCTGTATTGGTGACAGTCTGCATTGTCTATAGATATAGCCACATAGAAGGAGAAGGGGGGTACCTACAGATGCTTTTTCTGTTTTCTAATGAAAATTAGACAAATCAAGTACTCAGTAATCAAGGACTAAGGAGATATTTTAAAACAAAGTGTCTGGGTAATAAGTATTCGATGAAGGAAACAGTAATTTTTCAAGGCATAGGGCCCTTTTGTCAGTTGATGACATCAATTTCTATAGCATTTGTCGGTGATCGGTCAGATACTGTTGTTATTTTGACCAAAGATCAGTTCCTGATAATTGTAAGACATTCCCCAGAAACTACATCATGTTCGATAATGTAACTACTGTGTGGGGGATTTACTGACACAATTGTAATTTGTTGTTTTTCTCTTTCCTTTTTTGCTCTTTGGATCTGCAGTGGGCTTGAAGGTAAGATGTTCTGTATAAACCAATACTGCTTGTCTTTTCCCTGCATAAATTTGTGCGTGTGTGTACACAGAGTGAGTTATGTGACCTTCAGTAGGACAATTCATCATTTGTATGCTTGATAGTGGGCTATTTACATAAAGAAGAAATTAGAGATGAATGGAAGAAATTGTGTAGCTTCAGGCAATGCATGATAAGCCATCCATGCTCCGTGTGATTTTCCACCTTGCAGATGTGTTGAATGTCACATGCCCATCACTGCATAGAGCTGAGTTCATTCTGATCTGTCTATGCGCTATACTGCTAAGTCAACTCAGTAGCTGTTTGTTGTGCAAATAACTGTGTTTCACTGCAGTATTTTCCATTCATCATTTGTTTGCTCATTCCTGGGGAATCATGCCGACTTGACCAGGCAAGTGAAAAATGGTCAACAAGCTTCTCTTCTCAGTGCCTCAAATGATTTGAATCCTAAATGTCATTTGCTAATTTCAAGATTGTTCTTCAGCTAACCCCAAAGGTTAATAATCATGGGAATCGCTCTTCATCCTTAAAGCATATGTCGAAGCAACATGCAAAAAACCTATTTAGTAAATCTATAGAATACATGCACGTCTCACTAGGTTTTATCCCTTTAAACACACTGCAAGTACAGAGAAATAACTGTTGATGTGCCAGAAATATAGACTGCTCTTGCCTTCCTTTTTGATGTAGCAACAAAGCTCTGAATTCCTAAGCACTTTTTGTCCGCCCCGCCTACTTTCTTCATCCTCGCCTTCTCATCCTTATAAAGCAGGCCATAGATTATCTGTCCTGCAACCACAGGATTTGCTCAATTCCCCCATTTACACAGTCAGTCGATGGATCAACTTGGGTAAATCAGTCTGCCTATAAATTGATTGAATCTTGGCCAGTCCCTGCTGAACCGGCCATGATTCAGTCCATCTATGGCTGGCTTAATCCCTTTTTGTACGCAGGCAGAGAGCACAGGAAGTTATCAGCTCACACAATTTCTGGTAAAATCGGCAGGTATTATTTAGGGATGCACCGAAATTTCGGCCGCCAAAACATATCGGCCGAAAATGGCCTTTTAGGCAATTTGCCGAAAGAGAATTGGTGCCGAAATGGGGCGGGGCCCCGCCCCTGGTGCCGCCCATCACGGGGGTGTTCTGGAGCGCCCGTCCTTACTCTCTCCTCCTCCCCTCCCTCCTCGCCCATGCTGCAGGCGGCCCGTGGGGTCTCCGTGTAACACTCCCCTCTCCCCGAACGGTGGCTGCATATGGATCATCAGCCAATGTGTAAATCGGCTGTGCAGGAGCTCAGTCACGCTGTTTACTCTGAAAGTGAAAGCAAGGGAGAGGTGTCTAGCATGTCCACATTCTCTGCTCATCTCCTGTACCATGTTCCCAGTCTCTGACCACCTCCTGTAGCATGTGCGCAGTCTCTGACCATCTCCTGTACCATGTCTGCAGTCTCTGACCATCTCCTGTACCATGTCTGCAGTCTCTGACCATCTCCTGTACCATGTCCGCAGTCTCTGATCATCTCCTGTAGCATGTCCCCAGTCTCTGACCATCTCCTGTAAAATGTCTGCAGTCTCTGACCATCTCCTGTATAAAAATATTAAAAAAAAAAAAAAAGTCACTTTCGGTATCGATGCTGTTTCGGTTTTCGGCCTAGTGTATTTTTCATTTTTCGGTTTCTGCACCAAAAAACCCATTTGGTGCATCCCTAGTATTTTTTGCACTTATTGAACAGATAGAACAAAACACTTGTATATTTTGTAGAAATAATGGTATAATAAGTGGACCAAAAAGTTTATTAGGGTTTACATACACTGTAAGGATACTTTCCCATAAACATTTTTTCTTTCATAATGTCGAGGCCAAGACGCCCTTTTACATATTGTTTTAACAAGCTGAATTTTATATCCTGTAAAAATAACAAAGAAATACATCCATACTCTGTATGATGGTGAACAAGCAAAGTGTGTGCAGAATAGGTACAGTGAGTCACCACCCCCCTCTAGTGTTCAGATGTGACACAACACCAGATTGCCTGAAAAACTCCCTGTGCTTTTCATGCAATCTATTCAGGGGATCCTAGGCCAATAATGAGGAGTACAGGATATCTTAATCAGCAGACATAAATATAACACTGAATTAAACTTTCCCACCTGCTGGAAATGGTTGGGGTATTGATATCTCAAGACTCTGATACTGTGGTTTATGTTGGAAGAGTTTTGTGCGAAGACATTTATAAAAGTATTAATAATGGAAATAAATTGGTATAGATGATTATTCCTTAAAGCCAAAGTTAAAATTTCCTGGCACTCCAAGTAGTTTGGGCCAAGCTGGACCAAATTAACGATTTTCATTACTAAGTGATTTGGCTGCTGTTAATGCTGGATGATAGTATGGTGACATCAGCTGCATACAGTATGTATCGCTATATTCCGCAGCAGTGCAGGTGACTTCCTTTCTGCTGCCGGGAAACAAAGCCGAGAGTGCTATTCAGCCATTCATAGGCAACCTTGTTTTTTTATCAGTCAATATAAGGCTTCCTCTGATTGGCTGAGGTGGGGATCATGACATCATACACCTGCCTTTCCACTTTAGCCAATCAGAGGAACCCTAGTATTGATAAAAATACAAAGCTTCCTCTTCCTGTACTGCTGTGGAACACATCGCTGCATAGTGTATGTTGCTGATGCTACTACAGCATGATACAGAGCTCACAGTGGCCAAATAGCTTAGTAATAGAAATAGTTCATTGAGACCAGCTTGGCCCAAACTATTTAAAGCGACAGGAAACCTGGACTTGGGCTGACTAGGGGCGTGTTACAGCCAAAGGGACCTATTTAAAACTTGTTTCTGTGGTTAATTTTTAATGTGACAGTTCCTCTGTAAAGTTCAGTCATGCTCTTATCCATGGGAACACCTATAATGAAACTTGTTGTGTACAGACCAATGAGTAAAGTCAGAGCATGTTTACATAGCAATTAAAGTAGTAGCATATTCTAGCACTCATTCTAACACATTAGGAACAATAAATTATCATTCCACGTTAAAGTATTTGGTAAAATTCTTACCCACACACTTGCATTTTACAACTTTCAATGAGACTTGCTCCTGCTCTCTCAGTGCTTCTTCTCTGAACTTCTGGTCTAAACGAGAAAGCATTAACAGTGGATAGTGCAGTCTGGAGCCAGCCTGTGAGCTTAGAGAAGGGAGGAGAAGGGCAGTGTTTTGACATCCTAGGCTATGGGACCGTGTTTTTTTTTTTATTGATGCACACAGTGTAAGGAAAGTCAACTCTAGTCCCTGCATGCAAGGGTGACTCCATAGGATGCTGTACGTGAAAGGAACCACCTTGATACAGAAAGTCTGTAGCAGCAGTCGTGACCTTTGGCGGCTGGTGCTCAAAATAGTCTGCCCTGCGCGGGAGATGGACAGCGTCGATCAGTGCCCCCCCCCCCCGCACAGGAGATAGACAGCGACGATCAGTGGCCCCCCCCCCCCCCCCCGCCCTGTGCGGGAGACAGACAGTGGTGATCAGTGGCCCCCCACACGGGAGATGGACAGCAACGATCAGTGCCCCCCCCCGCAGGAGACTGACAGGTGCGATCAGTGGGCCGGCCCATGGATTAGGATGGGACGCCTCTAGTCATGACACCAGCTTATACTGGAACATAGGCAAGGATGAAAAGATAAAAGCTGCATACTAAGTAATGAAATTGGCTGCTGAAAGTGCTTAAACACTGAGGGTTTACATAGTTAGTCTGGTTGAAAAAAGTCCATCTAGTGTTCGACCAATAAAAATATTTTAATATCACAATTTCACCTGGAAGTAAACCTGTTGGGGGGGGGGTGTTGGTACACAGCAGCAGGATCATACGCTGTCCAAATATACTTCTCTTCCTGTTTGCCCCTCTAGAACCACCCCAGGCCCGCTGAAGTTGATATAGTGGCTTTATGATTGTTTCTGTCTGCACAGTCATACAGGAAACCTGTGAGCCTTTGTTTTATTATTGAAGGCTTTAAAAAGTTATGGCACAGTATTAACTTTAGCCACAGGGTTTTGTGTTTAGTTTCTGCTTTGTGATATTGTATTGTGGTTCCTTTATCACCTAAGTATATTTACATTTATTTCAACCATCTGTTGTGTTTTCATTTGAGCTGAAGATAATCTGCAGTTACACTTCCCATTTGCAGCATCTACATTTTATCCTTATAAAGGGATTGATGGTCCAAGCTGTAGTTCTACTGAGGTTAATCACAAATTTAATTAACCTGTGCTCAGGATTTCTTTGATACTATTACCTAGATTATACAATCTTGTTTTCATTTTATGGAAGATTATTTATGGAAGCTGTATTTGGAGATCACACCTTTTTATATATCCTCCACCCAACCATGTTAGGTGATTAGTGTAGATTATTATTATTATTTTAAAAATGAAAGACATAATGCATAGCTGGCAGCAGAATTCAGCGGGCCTTACATACGAAGTTTCCCCTTAGATTGCATATTCCATCAATTAATAGCTGGTAAGCGAAGTGGAGATGGTTGACGTTTTTGATCTGCAGAAAGTCTTTTGAGAAAACACCAGTGCTCCCTTTGAGTTCTATTTCTGCTTTTACCAATAAGTGGCCAACGAAAGAGAAAAGCTATAACCAATCATGGTGCATGGTAATGCATATGATGTAAGTAATCTAAGCTTTACAAACTAACTTATAGGGTAGAGGTTAACAAATAGTAATAATTTATGTCATTAAAGTCATCTGCATCAGTTGCAGAAATTTTTAGCATGCTGTTTTTTTTTAATTTGCAAAATCACTGCAGTGAAGTAGAAGTTGAGACAAGAAATGTTAAACTCATATGACAATTATGACATAATCGTTACAGTAAAAACAAGATGTTGGATATTTTCTTTACATCTGTGTGTTATGGGCCCACTACATTTGATCCTTAAAAGAAATGTCAAACACAATAAATGAACTGTGCTTGAGTTGCTATCTTTAGCATCATATATAGTATATCCAGCACAGACAGTGAAGCATCCCTTACAATACACAACAGCAAGATTCTTGGCACGTTAAGAAAAATGTATAGTGCCCTATGCTGGGGATTCTATTTCAGATTGTTATGCTGGGCTTTGCAATGTGACTATCCATTACTTAAAATACATCTAAAGTCAAAAGGTTTAATGCATTCTCTACATTAAAGTAAAAAACTTTCACTGGTTGATACTCACCTCCCCCATACTTACCTGTTACATCTCTCAATCCAGACCTGTGCCTATCTGCAGCAGGGCGCTGGTCTCTCTCCCTCTTCTCACAGGGGCTCAGGCAGCAGCAGGAGCCATTGGCTCCTACTGCTGTCAATCAAATCACGTGAGGAGGGAGCGGGAATGTGACTGTGAATGTCTATGGACACAGAGAGCATCCACACATGTGCCACCATAGCAAGCCACTTGCTTTGGTGGCACGCACAGAAGAGGTGGAAAAGAGAGTGCCGACGGGGGACCCTAGAAAAGAAGGTCAGGGGCTGCTCTATGCACTATCCTTGCACAGAGCAGATAAGCATAACCTCCTTTTTTTATATTGGGTAAAAAAAAATATTTACTTTTAATATCACTTTAAATTCATTATAAACATAAGAAAGCTGTGTGGTGTGCGGGCATGGGCTGACTGGCCTCTGGCAAATGTGGCTCGGCCCTTAGGTAATAGTAGTTGCTGTAAGGTGGCGAGTAATGTAGCTAAAAACAGCCAGGTCCGGAGACTTGTCAACAGGCGCCAATACTCCATAATATGGAAGATATTGATGTAAGGTCACATTAGCAGTGTATGGGGAAAACTGTAGCAGCTGTGTTTTTGGCTTTTCCAATTTTTTTTTCTAAACTGCTGCAGATTCTCCAGCTTTTATCTTCCATGCAGTCAGAAGTAGATGCAAGTCTTCCCTTTAATCCATAGTCGGGCTTTACTGTTGTATTGTTCGTTATTCATTGTCTTAGTTGGCCATCAGTTATAAAATAGAAAGGAGGGAAAGTTTACTGACTACATACTATTTTGAAGGATGACTTACTGTATTTTTCGCTCCATAAGACGCACCTAGGTTTTAGAGGAGGAAAACAAGAAAAAAAATATTCTGAACCAAATGGTGTACTAAAATATTTACCAGTGCCTATGAAATGCACCCTGACCTGTGCCCATGAAATGCAGCCTGACCTGTGCCCATGAAATGCAGCCTGACCAGTGCTACTTCCACCTCGCACAGACTCACATTCCTTATGCATCCTCCTGTCACTCAGAAGACAGAGCAGCCCGAGCGGCCGCCACAGCCGTACTCCATTCGGCTGCTCTGTCTTCTGTGTGTGACAGGCCCAGCGGGAGATCGCCCGGCGCCCGTGGGTGACGGCCGCGCCGCCGCCGGCCCGGTATTGTGACATGGAAACCAGGTAGGGGGGTTACGGCTAGGCTAGTCAGTATTTGCTCCTTAAGACGCACAGACATTTCCCCCAATTTTTTTGGGGAAAAAGTGCGTCTTGTGGAGCTAAAAATACAGTATATAAGTAGAGGCACAATTATAGTACATACAACTGTTGGCACTATATAAATCCTGTATAATAATGATACTCTTACTAGCCAGGCAGTGAAGTTCTGGGATTATTTTTCAACATCTTTACAAGCATAACCTTCATTTTTTTGTAGAAAGACAGTTTACAGAGCTGAATAGCTAAATGCTGAAAATAAGCACAAAACCAAATGAGTAACTGGAATGTCTATATCCAAGCCCAGGCCTCCCCCACACGCTCTGTTCATATGTACCCCCTGTGGATATTTAGTTGGGCAGTCAAAATGAAACAACTACTGCATGGTTATATCAGAAGAGCAGGGTGAAATATTTGATTTTACTGGGACCCATCTTCCCTTGTCGACAGCATTGTACAGTACCTGTATTCTATCACATCATCTTCAAGTTGGGATCAGGCAAAAAACAACCTAAATTTAAAATATTGTCCATACTATGGCCAAAAACTGTTAGATTGAAGGTTGCAGGCAGTGCTTGATTTCCCATATTTGTCATGGTATCTTTAGGTGAAAGCAAGATTTATGATGCACTCAGGTGGAGAAACCTAGTCACTGAATGTAGACTCCACCTGATTGAAGTATAATGGGACTCCTTGTTTGTTCAGCATGCAGGTAGTGATGGAGCACTACTGGAATTTGAGGATATCCTTCAACCCAATAATGGCAGTCTAACACCCACCTATGAACAACCGCAGACAGAGGGAGATGAGGAGCGGCCTGCCAGCACAGAGCTGAGTAGAGGTTCAGGGGCAGAGCTCAGTGCTTCTGAAGAAGAGAATGAGGAGGAAATACAGTTGGGAGATGATGAGCAGGTAGCTGATTTTGCCAGCTCCCTACTGGCAGTCATTCATTGCTGGCGCTATAGGGCCAAGACTTTGCTTGATACATGGGGTGTGCCTACGGTGAGGGTCTTTCATTTTCCTTTTTGTTTAATTGCTCAGGCGCCTCTTCCATCGGTGACTGCTGTCTAAGTAATGCTTCTCATTAATAAACATGCATGGCTTTTTGGATAAAGAGCATAATCATCCCTGTTATGGTTGAGTGAAAATTCTGGAATAATACATTTGTATGTTGCATTATTTGGCTTAATTGTCAGCTAACTGCATGGACTTCTAACAGGCATGGTGTTCACTAAATGCTGCTTTCGATAAAGTATATTTGTTATGTATCTTAGGAACATGTCCTTGTCTTGTATATCTGTATGTTTCTGTAATTCCTTGTAATGTGCATAATCCATAAATCTTGGAAATCCAAAGTTCTCTTTTCCAGGTAGCTTCCTTTTACTGTGATGGTTATATATAAAGCTAAACTCAAAGACAAATATTTAATGTATTGCAGTTTACTAGTCCTTAGATGAGTTGGCTGCATTTTCTCACTTTTGCAAACCTGAATTGTTTTTTTCAGCCGGTAATCCTGTGAATAACACACTTCCTGTCCTTGGCTGACTATGCTCATTCCACTCTGTCTATAGAAGGAGCCATGGTTGTCACCCAGGTTAGACTACAACCATGTCTGCCTTCGTTCATTTCCATTACATAGAGGATAGAGAGAAGAGTAGTTTACAGAACAAAGATAACATTGTTTGCGTTTCCAGTTCAGCTCAGGGAAATGACAAGGATCCTGCATTTCTGGCAAAATAAATAGGCGTTTTCTATGCTTGCTGAAAATGTTCTTACAAAAAGGAAAGAGAGGAGAGAGCGCACGGCCACCCTAGTGTGATCTAGTTTATTAAAACATACGATAAAAAATTTTAATAGTTCCACTCACATTTGCCAGTAAAAATGCAGGCATATATTTCATAGGTTCCCTCTACTGGGATGTATTTTTAAGGTGAATCTCGGACATCCAGCATCCCTGACGCTGAATGAAAGCTCACAAGCTGCCCGACAGACACTCCGGCATGCACCATGTACTGCGCATGTGCCCTGGCCAGCCAGAGCAACGATGGTCTGCAGTACAGGAAAACCAGGGGGAGCAGGCAACAGTAGAGAACGCCCACGGAAGGGTTGCCATGATGATGCATTTTGGGGGCGGAGCCTCCTTTTTCAAGTCACGCCCACACCACTACTACAAAGCTATTTATTGTGAATGGTGAGCCTTCCACCTCCCCGTCCATCTTAAACGGACCATGCCAGGAGAGGTGAACCAATTTCACAACAATACCAGCAATAAGTTGCCAATTAGCAACACAAACAAGGAACCTCTATACATAAACAGCATATATGCATTAAAATTATTTTACATCACAGCTACATTTTCATAGGATTAAAATGTAATTTGGATTAAAATCATGGCCACTTACATAACATAAAGTTAATTAGTAGGTGTCATATCTCCATACTGAGAGTTTTAAAGCCTTTGTTACCCACAAACCATAATGCTAGGGAATAAATCGATCTATATATATATTCATTTAATCAAGATGTCCAGCTGGACCAAAGGGGTTTTGAGATTAGTGCATGTATACTGGTGTATCTGTTTGTTTTTGGACTGAAAATGTTCTTAGCATGAAAAATGAAAACGAATGCAGCCAGGACATCTAAGGTCGAGTAAGCCTCAATATAGGAAATTTTGTTTCCTTATAGTTATCCTTTAATCCTATTTTCCCTTTCATTGTTTCCCTTGCCTTGGGTTCTTGAGTGCAGACTTTGTGTAGGTCAGCCTCAGACACAGAAGGGGCAGTAACAACATTTCATCAGGTTTTTCTGTTTGCTTTATAGAACAGAGAGCATGTGCAGCACGAGACATCAAAAGGATTTAAGAGGCAGAATAGTCAATCCTCCTCTGGGAACCCGGAAAAGAGACGGAGTGTGGAGGTAACTGCATTTTGTGAAGAAGTGAGTGAATGATATTTTTTGGCTAAACATCTACTTAGCATCAAACTTAACTTGTTAGTGCTGAACACACACAAATATGTGGCTGGGTCTTGGCGGTGAACGACCGCATATTTGTGAGCAATAGCGCCAAGAGAGTTGTGCCGACAGTGCGCACCTTGCACGCTCCTGGCACGGTGACCGGTGGCTAACAGAAACTGATCATGTGACCGTCGGGACAGCCAATCAAGGCGGCCACATGGCCAAAAGTCCAACCCCACCCCACTTCCCTGCATTCTAAAGCCCTTAAAGGAGTGGCGGGAGCCCACACCAAGGGGTTAAAGTGCTACTAAACCCAGGACCCTACATTCACTATATCTGGTCTCCCACAGTACACAGAACATGAAAATGCAATTATTTTAGTAAAAAATAAACTGCTAAATACCTTTTCTCATCAGCAGTATATAGCAGACCCCTGACTTTCTGTCTGGACAGTGCTGATTTGGCCCTGTGCCAATGGCATGCACCCTTCCAAAAAAAAAAAAAAAATCTTTAGCAATACACACAAAACTGAGCATGTGCAGAGTGCATCCTAGGGCTCTGTTCAATCAGCAGATAGATTAGAGACAGTAAAAGAAGTGGGGGATCAGAGAAGACAGGATCAAACAGCCTTTTTACTTAATGCAGAGAATTAACCCCTTAGGTTCCACAGTGGGTATAACAAGCATGTTTTAATGCATATACAGACTGAGTTTACTGTTGTGGTTTAGTAACACTTATCTATATTCCAGTAATGTTTTGCCATTACATACAGTATATAGATCATTGTTTAAAATGTTTTTGGTACACGTGAAAGAACACCTTTTTCTGAGGTTGACAGCCATCTCATCTGCCTGTTGGCAGCTTTAGTTACTGTTCAGCCACTAATACAATAACAGCTTGAGTAATTCTTGTGTAGTTGCAAAAAAAAAAAAAAAAAGTGCAAAACAATGTCTTGAGATTCCAAATTACTTTATTATATCCACAATAGTAAAGAAATAGCAAACATGTTTCAGGGGCCAGCGATTCCCTCTTGATCAGGGCTTTAAAATTGGTGCTGGTGTATTGTAGTGCTGTTGACTCTGTTTTGATGTTTGTCACTTTGTTATAAAAAATTTCAATAAAAAAGAATAAAAAATAAAAAATGGAACAAAGTGTCTAATGGACTAAAAAAAAACAGCAAAGCTCCTGAACAAATAAGTTTTATTGAGTAATTTGTCATCAGCAGTAGTATGTGTATTGACTCATAGAAATCCATGCACTGCATTCAGATCCATAAAAAAAAACCCCACAGTACTGATAAAAATGCCATACGTTTTGCAGTCATGTGAAAGGATCCTAATGACATCTTGGAACTTGTAAGCCACATTTTCCTCTGAATGTCTAACATGCAGTGGGACAGCTTACCTTGGACCACAGGTGGCCTGCTTCTTGATATACAAACTGAACGAAAACCACCCAGCCAACAAACATTATCATTTACAGGACAATTTTTTTTTTCTATTATAATTTCCATCCTTGGCCTTCATTTATTCATATCTTCGTTTCAAGATTGCTTAAGGTTATTTGTTGCTTGGCATTCTATCTTCAAAATTGTCCTTTTTGTGTGCATAAATTATAATTAAATTAGCTATTTTATTATCCTTTTTTATTTTTCAGATTTTGGAAGAAATGGAAAAAGACCATTCTGAATCTGAAGAAGCTTATGTTGCTCATACGATCAACTCTTCTGAAAATCCATTAGAAGCTCCTCTTGAACCTTCTAAAGAACTTGAGTCAGTAGAGGAAGATAGGGAAACTGATTCTGATATCCATGACCCTCTGCATAATGGAGTAACTGAGAATGCAGAAGATTCAAAAACATTTAGTAGTGAGGAAGATGAAGAAGAAGCAGCAGAGCATGGGTCGACTAGCATTCTCCCACCATCTGTTTTAGATCAAGCCAGTGTGATTGCAGAGAGGTTTGTAAACAGCTTCTCTAGAAGGAGCAGCCTGGCTTTGGAGGATGGTAAAGTTATTGGTCATACAACTCCCAAGCTAACAAGCAGGAGTAGCAGTTTAATAAACCTGGATTGTACAGAAAAGATCCTCTATCCTAATGGGAATTCTGAATTTTCAGAATCCTACAAAGATGGCGATGCTGATGGGACGAACACAGAGACTACAATCATAAAGGTTAATTCTGTAGAAAATGTGTTTGAGGAAAAAGAGAGATCCACATATAAACGAAGAGAGTCCATTCTCTCCTCCCAAGACAGGCAACTCCTTGACAAGATTAAAACATATTATGACAAGGCAGAGCATCAAGATGCATCTTTTAGTATCAAGCGTAGAGAAAGTTTAAGTTACATTCCTGCTGGGTTGGTTAGAAACTCTGTCTTTAAGATCAATAGTCTGCCAAGACTTGATCAGGGTAATTATACTAGGGAAAGAATGGGCAGCAGTTCCAGTAATTCAAATGTTGAAATGAGCAAGCCAGTTTCATGGGAGGATACGTCCACCCTTAACAATAAAAGAGACACTAATGGCTTCACACACCATACACAACCTCCAGGTCCAGCACTGAAGAACAGTATTCCAGAACAACCTGTACCAATTTCTGATGAAGAATTTCACTCCCCAATAGAAATGATTAAAGTGTGGGAAGAAATTGAAAAACAGGGTAGCTGGAATGAGAATGCTACCTATGAAGCAAGAAAAGACCCAAGAGAAACATTAACCAGCCATGAAGACCAGACAAAGAATTATGTAGAATCGAATGAGCCTCTAATAATAGTGGAGGAGAGTGATCTCAGTACCATTACAGAGGAATCCCAAACCACTACACCAGAGGGCATAACCACTGAACACCTTACTGAGCCCACCTATAATATGGGCTTCAGTGATCAGGACTACAATACTCCAATCAAGCTTCATCCCTCAATTTTGGAGCTTGCCAACTGTATGGAGGAGGATTTCGCGGAGAAAATGAAGAATAAAGTATATCAGCTGGCCAGACAGTACAGCCAAAGAATTAAGTGCAATAAGCCAGTTCCTCACAGACGCCTGAGGGAGATAGAGGAGGACATTAGGAGGGGAAGCCTTTCATCTGTACAGGAGGAAAAAACTGAAGAAAAATGTGAGTACTTTGCCAGGCCTGTATCCATACCCTAAACTTTAACCAATCTAGTTTATTGAAATGAATTGTATAATTGTTAATGCCTAACAAGAAAACCGTGTATTCTTTTGCTTTATCAGTTCATTTTGCATTAATTAGATTAATGCATTTACTTATTAATTAACAAAATAATTGCACTTCAATCTATTCAATCAATTGCAATCTATTCACAAATAAGGATTCAAAAATCTTCCTGCTTTTTTGAGGATTTTTAACTTGCATCACTATTTTTTACATGCCAACTCTCTACTTATGAGAGAATGCAGCCTATCTTACCTGTGTGCTAAATCAATTATGCTTTCTTAATAAATTGTGCTATAGTCTGAGTACTACTGTGCTGCAAGGAAGTATACCAGCAGTGGTAGGTTTCACATTTTTCATAATCCTAACAATTTTAGAATACTTTTATTTTACAGTGTAAACGCATTTGTATTTACATTTTTTTTTTAATACCACAATTAAGTTCTGCTTGGCCTCTACAATAATAGTTTGCTGCTCTTCTGGATTCCTATGAAGAAATTCCCCTTTACAGTTTTCGGCCAGCAACTTAGAAAATGTGAAATATAGTAACTGTGAGATGGTATTAAAAAGGTTGTAAACCCTTACATATACCCAGTGAAGTGACTAGTCAGGGATGCGCAGAGATTAAACAAATCCGGCCTACATAAGTTGTACCTGTCTATCTGCAGTCTTCTCTTCTATACATCCATTCAAAGTGCAGAATTTATACAGCTTGTCTGAGCTTTCAGAAAAAAAGGGGACAGAGAGCTGAAGTTACTCTCTGCAAAACTCAGTGCTTTGACAGCTGATTGAAAGGAAGGGACACACCCCTGTCTACACAGCCCACAAAAACTGAGGCTGTCAATCAGCTGGAGCTCCATCACCTTTTTTCTCTTGGTGTCAGGAAAACTTGTCAGAAGTGATTCAGGCGAATAGATGTATATTACAGGCAGCAGATAGAAATTATACATAGGAGGAGATTTACTAAAACTGGAGCAGTCAGAATCTGGTGCAGCTGTGCATGGTAGTCTATCAGCTTCTAACTTCAGCTTGTTCAGTTAGGCTTTGAAAACCTGGAAGCTGATTCTATACAGAGCTGCACCAGATTTTTCACGCTCCAGTTTTAGTAAATCTCCACCTTAGTGCTATGGATATAGACAAGTACACACTATAGAGAGATATGCTCTGTTCATTTTCATGTCTGAGAATTAAGCACCTAGTCACAACAAATCCGACTTTGAAAAAGCGTGATTTCAAAGCCGCATGTCAGTGCGACTTTGCTGACAACTGTGCGATTTCATGCACAGATGTCTATGCAAGGTGCACCTGAAACCGGCAGAAGTAGTGTAGGAACAGTTCCATTGCCGACAATAGGGTGCAACTAATCATGCCATTTGGACCTATCAAATCACTTAACAAATTGCACCAGTGTGACGGGGGGCTAAAAGCACTTTCGGTTTTACATACAATTATATTCAAGGGATACAACAAAGGTACTTGGCATAAGCAAGGATGGGCCAGGTCAGCAATGGATCATAGCAGCCCAGGCCCAGCAGCTAGGCACATGTGTTCATAAATGGCAGAGGTCCGAAGGCTGCAGAAGACGGCCATTTTTAGCTTTTAGGACTTTCAGATAAGTCAGATGAGCTGTATCCAAACAACCACTTTCATATGGGTCAGCAATTCTGTACATGGGAGAGCCAATGGCTCTAATGAGTCGATGTAAGCAAGTGATGAAAATGTAATGAAAATGTCTGCCTTTGTCTCTCCATACTGGCTGAGGGATCTGCAAATCATATTTAATATTCAGTTTAATTAGACTTTTCTAAGTATCTGTTTTTTTTTACTTTATAACCACCTACAGTGTTTTTAAACATGAGATTTTAGATTTATTTTGTGTTTTCCTATATTGTAGGTAAACTGAAGCCTGCATTGTCCCTTCCCACCTATGACCACATTGTACTGCAAGAACACAGCCCGAAAACTCCCACATCTGCTTCTTTTAGTGAAAAATCCCCCAAACGTTTATCATTTACCTCAGACAGCCCCCAGACTTCTCCCCCTGTAAGATCTGACTGCAAAAGCCCCTTGAGTCCAGTAAAGACAGAGAAGTTTCACTGGCCTGATGTCCGAGAGCTGAGATCTAGGTATGCCAGTACAACAGGGAGCAGCAAATCCCTTCCAGTGAACAGGAGCCTCTCTGTGCCTGACAAAATGATGGAGCGCAATGTGGACCATCCATCTGACACAAATAAAGAGGTGATGAGCAATTCATGCAACATGAATATGAAACACTCTAGCAGTGCTAATGGTATAGCTGATGAAACAAATGCTTTAGGTCCCAGTGTAAATGGAAAACTTGAGTCCCTGAAGAACAGCAGGAACTCTGGGCAAACTACAGCTGATTGTTACTACATCAGTGCGGAAGCGCCTCTGGAAAACAACAAAAAAGTCATAGTTATGGAGAAGCTTCCAACCACCACTTCTTATGAACTGGAAAATGATGACACCTACGTCCATATAAGATCGCCTACCACACGAGAGAAAATCTCACTCAAAGCAGTGGTTGAGCGTTGTAAGGCGTACCAGGAGTCTGACGAGTACAAGGCCAGGGAAGAACTTTCAAGGGGAAATGGTTGTCTAGACTCTACACTCGAACAGCCAAAACCAGAGGCACGACCTGCAACAAGCAGCGATGTGGCCCAGAAAAGCAGAGTCAAAAATCTAAGAGAGAAATTCCAGAACTCAACCAATACAAACCACTCGGAGCATCCATAGCATTCTTTTTATTAGACCATATTTTTTTTCTATAAGCGTTCAAAGAAGGCTTCCTTGGGGAAAGACTTGGTTTCAGCCATGCTATTCAGTGACCACTAAAAAAACGATTTGCATAGATGGACTGTTAAACATATTTATATTCTGAACACAGTGTTTTCCTGTATATAATGTATTTTAACTGTTCTTGTTATACTATGACTTGTGTATATTTGGTTTCAATACAAGACAGGAGATGAATTCTCGAAATAACTTTGTTGTACTTATCCCTTTTCTTGAAGATGAATGGAAACTGTGGTGCATATGTATTGATATGTTCTTTATGAAACCCCTAATACTCTATTTCCTGTACTTGCACAATATTCATAATAAGACATATCCACTGGCACACTGCAAGTTCTGTCAGCCTAGATCAGAACTACTATACATAACTCCAGTCTTTGGGAGGCCTCATACAAACAGAGGTTTGAGGCACACAGAGTAGTTTTAATTTGTGAATTCCACTTTACATGACTCATAATTTGTATGTCAGTTATAGAAATCCTAAACCCATGTAAGACTCATCAAGTCCTTTATTGAATGGAGTTGTGCAACCTGCTCTAGATAATCAAGGCTTGTGTTACCACTTACACTGACAAGTCTTGAAGATAACATAAACCTAGATTTCTGTGTTATTTATTTGCCATCTATTTTATTTTGTCAACCATTGGATACACCTGACTGTAATTATATCTTTGTATTGTACATTCAAATCAATTTATAAAGCTCTTTTGCTGAAATATATTGCAGACTGACTACAGATTAATTTGGTGTAGGGTACATGCAAGGATTCTATTTCAAGACTGAGCATTTCATTCAAAAACATACTTGCTGACATCTGTGGTGTTGGATGTCCTCATCTACTTTGTCAGTGGTATTAATATCTCTTAAGTTTTTGTACATCATCCCCAAGCATCCATCAGGTATAAACTGGTATTAAACTCCCCCAAAAAATGGAGTATATTGCATTGTATCAATCCTTACATGTATTGGCTACATTTGTTTTATATTATTTTTTTTTCTTTATTTTCACTTGGTGATCTGGCCAGTAACACACTTCCTGTCTTAGGCCAGCCATTGATGGAGCAAATTTCTATGGTTGCAGGAAAGAATTTTGCTTGATTCCCATATCAGCACAGACAGTGTTGATGGCAATCCCTCCCGCCGAGCCATTATCTTTTCCCAGAACACATTGATTGTTAGCGATAATCACCTGTAAAATCCGACAGGCTGGTTTGTACCCAAGTTGATCGATATATAACTTGGGTGCATTCAGCCTGAGCATACATGGTTCGAATCTCAGCTAGTTCCTGGTTAACCGGCTAAGATTCAAACCATCTTTGGCCGGCTTTAAGGGGGCTCCACTCCACTAGAGGAGCAACAGACACCTTTCGACCGCAGCTCTGTTAGTCTGGGAAGGGTAGTGTTACATGTACTAGCAGATTTAGATGGACTTGGCGAGATAAGTTTTACATAAATGAACAAAAGCTGACCATTGTAAGGGTCAGTGTTAATCCTTTTAACTGTCACTTTTGCTTGGCAGCTTGGTCTGTTAAAGGAAGTCAGAAAAATAAGAGGCTTACAGGCTGGATCATCAGGGGAAAATAAAGGAAAAAGACCAAAAGGAAGCTAATGCAGCCGCCACATTTTAAGAGTAACTGCAGTTTGCTCACATAATTTGTAATAAAAACATCTTTGCCATTCTGAAGCTTCCCTCCAACCACTTTGCACATTATTTTATATATGTGATTCTGTACTTGCCAAATATGCTGTAGAGATCTCCCTCCACAAAGTCTGGCTGCAGCCATTTTAACTGTGGGCAGGTGAAGCTGCTGCCTGTTCACTTTGATTTACACAGACACACCTCCAGGTCTGTAGCTCTCATTGGCCCTCTTACGATTTATCCCCCTCCCTTCCTGGCAAACTCACGAGAGTGAGAAAGGGAACTGTGCATGATGTCATAAGCTTAGGCTAATGACCAGATAAGAAACAGGAAGTGGGTTGTATGCGGTATTTACTGGAAGAAACAAAAATGTTTTACTATCCAAAGTTAAAACAAGGGCAGAAGATTTGATAGATGGAAAGTTGAAAAAATTACTGAAGGTCCACTTTAACGATTGGTAAGCTGAAATATAATGCATATTCATATAATACGTATTACTTTTATTTTTGGGGTTCATACTACTTTTAACCACTTGCCGACCGCCTAACGCAGATATACTGCGGCAGAATGGCACGGGCAGGCAAAATCACGTATGTGATACGTGACTTGCCTCCCGTGGCGGTCGGCTTCATTATAGGAGCGATCTGTGCTGAGGGGGAAGCCATTGATTCATGGCCACCCCCTCGCAATCGCTCCCGGCGAATGAGAATCTTCCTCTGTTGCTGTAATGTAAACAGCGGCAGAGGAAGTGATGTCATCTCTCCTCATGTCGGTCTTTTCGTTCCGGCGCCAAGGAGAGAAGACATCAAGTAAGTCTGTACAACACTACACTTACAGTAGAACACTCAAGGCACACTTTTCACACCCCTGCACCCCCTGTCACAGTGACACCAATAGCGTTTTTTTTTTTTTTTTTACTGCATTGGTGTCATTTGTGACCGTTATAAGTGGTAGGGCAGTTAGTGTTAGGCCCGTTTAGGTCTAGGATACCCCCCTAACCCCCCTAATAAAGGTTTAACCCCTTGATCACCCCCTGTCGCCAGTGTCACTAAGCGATCGTTTTTCTGATTGCTGTATTATTGTCACAGGTGACGCTAGTTAGGCAGGTAAGTATTTAGTTTCGCCGTCAGCTTTTTATAGTATCAGGTATCCCCATATACTACCTAATAAAGGTTTTAACCCCCTGATTGCCCCCAGTTAACCCTTTCACCAGTGATCACCGTATAACTGTTACGGGTGACGCTGGTTGGTTAGTTTGTTTTTTTTATAGTGTCAGGGCATCCGCCGTTTATTACCTAATAAAGGTTTAATCCCCTGATCGCCCGGCGGGTGATATAAGTTAGGTTTTAGGGTCAGATAGGGTCTGCATTGCCCCAGGCAGCGTCAGGTTAGTGCCAGTACCTCTAACACCCACGCACGCAGCATACACCTCCCTTAGTGGTATAGTATCTGAACGGATCAATATCTGATTTGATCAGATCTGTACTAGCGTCCCCAGCAGTTTAGGGTTCCCAAAAACGCAGTGTTAGCGGGATCAGCCCAGATACCTGCTAGCACCTGCGTTTTGCCCCTCCGCCCAGCCCAGCCCACCCAAGTGCAGTATCGATCGATCACTGTCACTTACAAAACACTAAACACACATAACTGCAGCATTCGCAGAGTCAGGCCTGATCCCTGCGATCTCTAACAGTTTTTTTGGTAGCATTTTTTTTTTTTGTAATTCCTTTATTTTTCAAAAAAAAATATATATATAAGCGTTACATTTCGATAAACACTGCAGAGAGACATCATACAGCTTATATGTATATAATAAAACAAGTATTGAGACAAGTCGTTGACATAGTCAATTGCCAGAAACAAAAGTGTACAGTAGCATTTCCTTTGGTTACACGAACTGTGAAGGGATATATGGGACATAAAGGAGAATTATCACACAATGACTGTTTAAGTATTCAACCGATGAGGTTTCCTGAGAATATCCCCTATTTCAAAAAACATTTAGGTCGTATTGCTGTCATGACCAAACGGTGAATAAAATGTTCTCCACTGGCCAGGGAAGAGGCTCCCTAGGAAGCCAGGAGAATCCAACCATGGGATACTAACAAAGTGCAATGCAGACCAAGATATACACCATATCTGGCTAAACCTTCCCATGGCTGGAAAATTATAAAGGGGGAATAAAACAGAGCAAAAAGGGGGAGGATTGGTGGGGGGGAGGGGGGGGTGAAAGACAGGAGAAAAAGGAAAGAGTGTAAGACATAGGGCAGGGGTAGAAAGGGAGGGAGAGGAGAGAAAAAGAGGGGAAAGGACTAGGAACGGCGGTGAGGTCCCCCGGCCAGGCGGGGTCCCCGGTCCAGGAATCTTTTCATTCTATGCCACCTCACTGAGGTATGCCTCGGAGTAAATAAAGTGCTGCCACGGGCGCCACGTATCTCGATAGGCCTCCTCCCTGCCGTACAGAGTGGCAGTAAGATCTTCCATATCACGCAATTCATTCACCTTGGCGTACCACTGGATTTTCGTTGGTGGGGTCTCCGATCTCCAAGATAAGGGAATGCAAGCCTTGGCAGCATTCAATAGCTGTATAGTAAGGGAGGCTTTATATTTCTTAATTGGTCGTCTAGAGAGGTGCAGCAGACACGCCCCAGGATCCTCCTCCAGAGTGGCACCGTTAGATGTTCAATCGTGCGTGTCACCTCCCGCCAGTAGGGTTTGATTTTGGGACAGTCCCAAAAGATGTGGAGCATTGTTCCTTCCCCCGTCCCACAGCGCCAGCAGAGACTTGGGACCTGTGGGAAAAACCGATGCAGAGTGGATGGCACTCTGTACCATCTAGTCATGATTTTGTAGCAGGTCTCTTGGACCCTGGAGGCCAAAGAAGATTTTTGGGCAAAATGTAAAATTTTTTCTCTCTGTTGTTCATCAAAGCGAACTCCCAAATCATCCTCCCATTTAGAGAGGAAAGGGGGGATGAACCCCTCTGCCGGAGAGATCAGAGAGGCATATATCAGGGACAGGGAATGACGTATGGGTTCCCTGCGGTGACATATTCGTTCCAATTCAGTGAGCGGGCGCGAGCTGCCCAGAGTCCGTGCGCATCGGCGTAGATAGTTACGCAGTTGGAGTCCACTCAGGAAGTCCAGTGGCGGGTTGGAACCTTCCAATCCGGCAGCTGCACAGAGCTGGACATTTGGACCAAGGAAGTCGTGAAGGTGTGGCCACCTTCCCTCCGCCGACAGGGACCTGTAGATTGGGCCCTGACAGCCAGGTGGGAAGTCTGGATTGCCTAGAATCGGCACCATGGGGGACGGTGTGGGGGATACTGAGGTTTTGCGGAAGGTTTCTCTAACGACCTGCAGTGTGCTACCTAGGGTAGTATGGTCAACCAGGGCCTTTGGAATGGGGGTGGCAATCCACGGCCAGCTCTTGGCTGTACCGTCAGAGTCTTCTGACTCCATTGTCACCCACTGTTTCTCCTCCGCATGACAATGCCAGTCTATTAGTCTGGTGAGATGCGTTGCTCTATAATAGGCTTTCATGTCTGGGAGTCCCACCCCTCCCCTATGTTTTGCCATGTGAAGTAATTGCAATTTGATGCGAGGCTGCCGGTGTGACCAGACAAACTCCCGAAATAAGGCATCAATTCGCTTGAAGAAAGGGGGTGGAAGGCGGATGGGAATGGCTTGAAGCAGGTAAAGCACCCTCGGCAATACGGTCATCTTGATGGCATTACATCGACCGAACCACGTTAGAGTAAGGGAGTGCCAGTGATGTAGGTCAGTTTTGAGACTGTGAAGCAATGGGGTAAAATTCGCTTGATAAAGATTGGCAGGGTCAGGGGTAATAGCTATTCCTAGGTAGGAGATGGTGTTAGTTGCCCAATGGAATTGGTATTCTGAGCGTAATTGACGAATTGTGTTCGAACCCAATGTGATGTTGAGTAGGGAGGATTTGGTCATATTTATTTGAAAAAGGGATAGAGCCCCATATTCCTGCAGGGAGTGGAGCAATATGGGGAGTGAGGCAAGTGGGTCTGTCAGGAAGAAAATGAGGTCGTCGGCAAAGGCAGCAACCTTGTGAGCCCCGGAGGGTTTACGATAGCCAGTAATATGCGGATTTGCCCGTATCTTACACAGCAGTGGTTCCAGGGTAAGTATAAAGATCAACGGGGATAAGGGACAGCCCTGTCTGGTGCCGTTTCGAATATTGAAAAACCCCGACCTAGTCTCATTAACCTTAACCGCGGCTGTAGGACAGGAGTAGAGCGACAGAATCCAGCTGAGCATCGAGGCACGGAGACCAATATGCTCCAAGGTGGCCCTTACAAATGTCCAATCCACCCGGTCGAAGGCCTTCTCCGCGTCTGTTGACAGCAGGAGAAGGGGTCGCCGTGATGTCCTGGCTGCGTGAACGAGGTTAATCACCCTAATAGTATTGTCGCGGGGTTCTCGCTGTGGCACAAAGCCCGCTTGATCTTTGTGGATTAGGCCCGGTATATGTGGAAGTAACCTGTTTGCCAGTATCTTGGCAAATAATTTCAAGTCGGTGTTCAGTAGAGCTATCGGCCGATAGCTCCCACATCGCAGCAAGTCCTTCCCTTCCTTTGGGATGAGGGAAATGTAGGCTCTAAGAGAGTCAATAGGGAAAGAATTACCTTTGGTAATCGAGTTCAGTGCAGATACTAAGGGTTTAGAGAGCGTCTCAAAGAAGGTCTTATAATAAGATGGTGTGAGGCCGTCAGGGCCTGGGGCTTTCTTTGGTTTCGAGCTTGCCAGCGCTATTACCAGTTCCTCTACCGTAATGGGTTCCTCCATTTCCTCCAGAGTACTGGACGGAAGGGATGGCATGCCCGAGGAGGCTAGGTATGTTTGGGGAGTGGGATCCCCGGCAGAGTTAGGATCTGCGGGAGGGGGTCTATCCAAGTTGTATAGACCACTATAAAACAGTCGAAACTCCTCTGCCATGTCGGAAGATGTGGATACCTTCCTGCCGGAGGGGGACATGATGTGGGAGATGTAAGTTTTAGTGCGGGGGCCTCGTAGTGCTCTGGCCAGGAGAGAACCCGGTTTATTGGAGAACTCGTACGTCGTGCCCATGCCAATTTCTCTTTCGTTTTGTGTAGAAGGAGTGAACGAAGTTCTTCGCGTGCTTTGAGTAGCTCCTGGTAAGTGGAGCGAGCTAGACTGGCCTTATGTGAGCATTCTAAGGTCTGGATCTGACGGGTGAGTTCGTCGAATCGACGAGTTCTCTCCCTTTTAAGACGTGCCCCGATGCTGATTAGGATACCCCTGATAACCGTCTTATGTGCCTCCCACATCACTAAGGGATTGGGGACCGAGGCCTCGTTCAAGGAAAAATATTCCTGTAACTTAGCCTGTACCTCCGCTCGTATCTCGTCAGATTGTAACAAAGCCTCATTTAGTCTCCACGAAGATGGGGGTTTGGTTACTGGCCCCAGTTGAAGCGTCAGGTGTATTGGAGCATGGTCCGAAAAGGAGATGACATCTATAGAAGAGTCCACCACCCTTGTCAGGTCCTTGTGGGACAGGAATAGGTAGTCCAGTCGTGAGTATGAGTGATGAACTTGTGAAAAGTAGGAATAGTCTCTGTCTTGGGGGTGCAGGAGGCGCCATGTGTCTATCAAACGCAGTGTGTGAAGGTCGGATTTCAGCCGTTTAAGACGGGCATATGAAAGATGGGAAGCGCCCCGAGAGGTGTCAAACAAAGGGTCCATCGCAAAATTCATATCACCCCCAAAGACTAGCATCCCCTCTGAGAACTCCAGCAGCCGTGGTAGTAGTCCGGATAGAAATTGTGTATGGTCTATGTTAGGGAAGTATACAAAAGTGACCTGAACATCAGAGATTTTTCCCTTAAGCAAAAGGTAACGGCCCAGTGGATCTGCCTGCTGGGCCTCGAATGTCCACGGTACGGACTTTGCGACCAAGATGCTAACTCCCCTAGATTTGGAGATGGGTGAAATACTGTGGTAGGCCGTGGGGACCGATCTGTTAGTCAGTTTAGGAATACGGTCCCCATGAAAGTGGGTTTCCTGTAGAAAGGCAATTTGGGTTTTGCTTCTGCGTAATTCAGCTAGAAGTTGAGAGCGCTTTTCCAGGACATTAAGGCCATGTACATTAAGGGAGGTTACCTTTAGGAGACCCATCGCAGCGTCTACTGCCCCGGGAGAACTACTAATGGGATGGGGAGGGCGAACACCCCTGGCCCATGTTCCCGCCCGGCCGAGGGACAGCACCACCAATAGAGAAAGATGGGGGAGAGGTTAGGGAGGGGACGAGACAAGAGGGGAGAGCAGAGTGTGGGGAAGAGGAGAGGAGGGGAAGAGGAAGATGAAAGGAAAAATAAAACTAAACCTGTAATAGAATTACTTTGTGGACTCCCGGTTAATCAAAGGAAAATAACTGAACAACCGGGGGCCCGCCCTAAGTGGGGGTGGTCAGTGCGGTGGGAACCGCTGTATATCAATTACTCTAGAAGCCTAGAGAAAAATACAAAGATATTTCCTACTAAGAGGAGATGCACTAGGTAGAGACATTGAGAACCTTATGAAGTGAGTATAACATTATAACCATCTTATGAAAGAAGGGGGGAAAATGAATAAAAATAGGCAAAAAATTAGTCAAAAATTAAGCAGAACAAGAACAAGAACCCCCCTTCTCTCAAAACTCCGGAGTGTTACTGGCTTACCCGTGAGGCATAATAATACCTATTCTCTGGAACCATCCGGCGTTGATGCACTGCTGGATTGATCTTCAAGCGGGGGGGGAACCCATGCTCATCTCACATATCTCTGGACCCAGCCCGAGCAGGGACCTCCATCACCAATCTCCCAGTGCACCAAGACCGTGACGTCAGCTCCCCAGCATAGAAAACATATCCCATAAGCGGGTAAGAAATAGCAAGGGTGTAGGCACTCCATCTACAAAGACATTGCCCAAACATAGCATAGAGGGAGAGAGTGTGATGTCTTATAGAAAAACATATACAACTTTGCAACCTGAGGGTGTAATTCTGATGATTCGACCTCATCATAGTGAGATCCCAGCAGGTCTGCAAACAACCCCTATCATTAGCTTATCAGTTCCTATCGCAGCCCTCAGACACATCTTAGGCAATGCACCCCCACCCCCTGCCCGCCCGGCAGCACCCAACAAAGAAAAAAACAAAAATAAAAAATATCAAACAGATGGGAGACCTAGTGAGCCAGGCAGTGTTGGTAATAGTGATAAGAATCCCATACATACAGGTCTCCTAGGCATAGACATGTTCTTGTACGTCGGTTGAAATGTTCCTAAGTGGGTCGCCAGGATAGGAGGAAGGCGGGGGAGCCTGTTGACACGAAGCGCTGGAGGTCTTACCATTTCCTGTGGGTTGGGAGAATCTTAGTCCTCGGAGGATGTCGGGTGTGATCTGACGACTTCCCGATTTGGCGGGCGAGATCGTGAGCGTCTAACCCTTTGTTGCCGGGGGACAGCTGGGCCTTGTGTGTCCTGAGAGAGCAGATAGTCAAACCAGTTTGGCACGTCGATCGCAGGTCTGGCAATGAAATGAAACAGAGCAGGGAGTTGGTCCGGCCTGCGGAGTTGGAATTCAGATCCTTGTTTCTTGACAATGAGATGAAAGGGGTGACCCCAACGGTAAGTGGCATCAGCCTCGCGGATTTCCTCTAACAGAGGTCGCATTAACCCACGCATGATGCGTGTTTGCCTTGAGACGTCTGGAAAGATCCGGATGGCGGCCCCGTCAAAATCTATCGGGCCCCTCTCCCAAGCCAGACGCAGTATGTCCTCCTTAATAGTAAAAAAGTGTACCCTGCATAGTACATCTCGTGGGAGATCCGGATCAAGCGATGACCGCTGAGCTGGGGGGGGGAGCCCTGGGCCCCGGTATGCGATGAACCCTGTCAAGTTCCAATTCAGCGGTCGGTGGTTTACCCAGGACCTGGTTTAGAATGGCAACAACGGTGGACCGTAGGTCTGGGCCCATGGTGGCCTCCGGGATACCTCTGAGGCGCAAATTGTTCCTTCTACTCCTGTTTTCGCCGTCATCTAGTCTCAGGTGGACATCCACAAGATGGCGGCGGAAGGCCTTGTGTTCTGATTCTAGTGATGTGATGCGGGCTTCTGTGGCTGTATGAGAGGATTCAATAGTAGTTACCCTCTCCTCCACTGTATCAACTTGCTGTTTAAAGTCATGTAGTTCTCTAGTGAGGGCATTAACAATGGAGGTGGCCATTGCGTTTAGGTCCTGTTTGGTGGGCAGGCCTGATACTATGTCCCTCAGTGAGCCCTCTACTAGGCCGCTGAGCTCCCCTGTGTCATCCGGTGGTAGAGGAGTGTCCGCGGACAGGATGGCAGGTGACAATATGGGTGAGGGTACCCTGTGTGGTAGAGGGGGAAAGTCCTCCTCCGCTGCGGAGGTAGCAGCCTGTGTGCCTTTCTTACTTGTGGCTGCGGCGCCTGCCATGGTGACTCGTGGCGGCGCCATCTTGTTTCGTCCGGCCGGTGAGGGGATCTGCTGTTGCCTCAGGAAGTAGTGGGAGATTTCGGGTCCCCTCCGTTCCTCGGTGACCGGCGGGTGTTTGCGGCCCCCTGGCATGTGAAGATGGCTTGGCTGCACGGTTCAACGGGTGGTTCTCAGCCCGTTTTAGTGCAGAGCTCCCGGCGGTGCGTCCTCACGCTTTCATCGCTAAGCCACGCCCCCTTTTGGTAGCATTTTGATACAGACGCTAACAGGAGCTTTTTTACCTGTGAGTCTCACTAGTGTACCACAAAATTTAAAGCCCAAAATGGCAAATGGAAGGTACAGTAGTGAGGAGGCAATTAACCCAAACACAATCTGCCAAAAAACAATAAATTTATTGAGCTACAAAACACCACACAAAAATACAAAATTGGGCAAATTAGGGAAGATATCAATGACCAAGTTAAAATTGATAACGTTATCATTAAAAACAACGGAGCCGCGGCCAAACATACCCCATACACACACCGATCACCACAGCAGATTCCTACTATATTGGGCAGTATCGTATGAAATAAGTCCTTAGATCAATCCAAGTGTGGATAATATGGTGGTATGGGGGTAAGGTGGATGAATGGATGTTTAATTATGGAACAGATTCAACACATCATAGAGATTTGTAACAGTCCGGGAGCTAGACCCATGACGTGGGTAAAGCAACAGCAATGACCGGCAATGATTACTGGAGGTGGTTATAAACCCAGGGCATACAAGCAGTAATATTGTAGAAAGCAGTGGGGGGAGCAGAAACGACTCAGGCTGTATTATAAATATAAACTGGAGTGATACTTCTCTCACCAAGTATATCAGCGGCTCATGAGGTCGTACGCTCTACCCCCAGGTGGTGTCTGTAGATGTCAGTCCAGACTGCATTTGCCGTCAAGTAAGAGATGTCCCGCTGTATCAGCGCCTTCGATTAGAAGATAGAAGCCGGCCGTCAGCTGTTGGTTCCCGGTCAAGCATTCAAACACCGTAAGCTCGCGGCTCCGAGGTGACGTGCTGACGTCACGTGCTGACGCGTTTCACCAGCCAATCACCGCTGGTTTCCTCAGAGCACTGCTGTGGTGATCGGTGTGTGTATGGGGTATGTTTGGCCGCGGCTCCGTTGTTTTTAATGATAACGTTATCAATTTTAACTTGGTCATTGATATCTTCCCTAATTTGCCCAATTTTGTATTTTTGTGTGGTGTTTTGTAACTCAATAAATGTATTGTTTTTTGGCAGATTGTGTTTGGGTTAATTGCCTTCTTTGGGGGAATCTCTTTTTCCTTGTTGTTTTGTATGCCATACAAGGCAACCCAAACTGCATCCAATTAATTATATCGGATGAATATCTGATCTTATTCATTACTTAGAATTTTTTTTATTGGTGGTTGATCCAGGCAAAACTCTTTCTTTTTACAGTAGTGAGGAGGCCTACACGTTTCTGGGCATGACAGATAGTGAAGAGGAAGTCGCTCATCTGTCAGATTCAGGCTCAAAATACAAACCTGTAGACGACAGCGGCTCCATGATAGCTCTGACGACAGAGTTGTGGTCCCTGTCAAGGTCAGGCGCACCAGACCCCAATCTTCTGCGGTCGTTGAGGTGCAAGAACCGCAGGTCCCTTGTATGGAGCAGAGCAGTACTAGCGCCGCTATTCCTTCTGGTGAACTGGCAAGCACCAGCGGCCTAGTACACCCTGGTTGTAGTCAAACCAGCACTGCAGTATCATGTGGTGACGTGGCGAGTCCCATAAGTGCAGTTCAAGCTGGTGTACCAAGTAGTGTACCAAGAAGAAGACAAACACAGGTCCGTCCCGTCGTGCCCATAGTGCCCTTCCTGCTGCATTCGCCAATCCTAATTGGGAACCCACCACTTCTGCAGCACCCATGCTTCCCTCATTCACTGGCCAACCCGGCATTCAGGTGGAAACTGTTGATTTTACATCGCTTGATTTTTATTCGAGGTTTTTCACCAAAGATCTCTATAGATCTATTGTGGACCAAAGCAATTTGTACGCTGGTCAACACATCGCCACTATTCCCCAGTCCTCCCTTGCCAGAGATTGGAGACCAATTACGGTTTCCGAATTTAAGCTCTTTCTGGGCCTATCCCTCAACATGGGTATAACTAAAAGAGTGAGTTGCGGTCATATTGGTCCACTGACCCAATTCACCATATGCCCTTGTTCTCTGCCTCCATGACCAGGGCACGATATGAGCAGTTCTTGCGGTTCATGCATTTCAACTATGAACTCTGTCATCCTCGTGGAGACCCTGGAGACGATCGGCCCCTCGTAAACCACTTCAACCAACGTTTTTCAGACTTGTTTACTCCCCATCAAGTTGTCTGCGTTGATGAGTCACTGCTTACGTTTTCTGGCCGCTTGTCATTCAAACAGTATCTTTCCAGCAAGCGTGCCAGATACGGGGTCAAGGTGTATAAGCTCTGTGACAGGGCCACAGGCTATACATGTAGTTTTATGGTTTACGAGGGCAAAGATAGTCACGTAGAGCCGACAAACTGCCCTGACTACATAGGAAGCGCTGGCAAGATTGTGTGGGACTTGGTGTCACCCTTATTCGGAAAGGGGTATCACTGGTACGTGAACAATTGTTACACCAGCGTGACACTTTTTAGTCACTTGTTTGATCATCAGATTGGAGCACGTGGCACCGTGCGATCTAATCGCCGGGGTTTTCCCCAGCGGCTTGTAGATTCCCGTCTTAGGCTGGGGGAGAGAGCCTGCTTGAAGTTTAATAACTTGCTCGCTATGAAGTGGAGGGATAATAAGAATGTTTTCGTTCTTACCTCCCTTCATGCAGACACGGCAGTCCAAATTACTACGGCAACTGGTGTTGTGGAGAAACCCATCTGTGTCCATGAATATAACCTTAACATGGGAGGGGTGGACCTCAACGACCAGTTGTTGGAGCCGTACCTAGTTGCCCGTAAGGTCAGATGCTGGTACAAGAAAGTGTCTATTTATTTCAATTGGCTTTGCTGAACGCTCATGTGCTATACAGAGCTTCAGGATGGACTGGATCCTTCCTTAAATTCCAGGAAGAGATCGTCAGAGCCCTTCTGTTTCCAGACGGTGCTCCACCTCACCTTCCCAATCCAAATGCAGTAAGCCGGCTGCATGAGAGGGATTTTCTTTATGTTCTCCCGAGTACCCCTACCCAACGAGCCCCCCAAAAAAGATGTCGTGTCTGCAGCAAGCGCGGATACAGGTGTGACACTGCTATTATTGTCCCTCCCGTCCTGACAATCCTGGTCTTTGCATTGGTGAATGTTTTTAACGCTACCATACACTAGTTGAGTATTAGCGTAGGGTACAGCATTGCACAGACTAGGCACACTTTCACAGGGTCTCCCAAGATGCCATCGCATTTTGAGAGACCCAAACCTGGAACCGGTTACAGTTACAAAAAAAAAGTGTAAAAAAATAAAAATAAAAAAACACAAAAAAATATATGAAATAAAAAAAACAAAAATAGTTGTTTTATTGTTCTCTCTCTCTCTATTCTCTCTCTATTTTTCTGCTCTGTTTTACTGTATTCTATTCTGCAATGTTTTATCGTTATGTTTTATCATGTTTGCTTTTCAGGTATGCAATTTTTTATACTTTACTTTTTACTGTGTTTCAGGTACGCCATTCAGCTGCAGCGCGGATTTATTTTGACAGCAACAGCGTTTGCTCCCACGGTACATAAAGCCGTGACTCCAGCGCTGTCAGAGGTGATTTCACCACCACAGTTAAAAAAAAAAAGCATATATGCCGAAACATGCGGGCAGCAGGGGCGGAGGAGCGATTTGCTCCCAACTTTTGGGGTGGATGCCCCCATGCTTCGGCATATATATATTTTAGGCACAGGTTGCATTAAAAAATGTTTTATTTTTTACTATTTTTTTGTATTTGCTTTGCAGGTATGGTGTGTTTTACTGTTATACTGTAATGTTACTTTGTTTTATTGTTAACCATCATTTGCTTAGCAGGTACGCCATTCAGTTGCAGCGCGGATTTATTTATCTTGACAGCAACAGCGTTTGCTCCCACGATACATAAAGCCGTGACTCCAGCGCTGTAGGAGGTGATTTCACCACCACAGTTAAAAAAAGAGCATATATGCCGAAGCATGGGGGCAGCAGGGGCGGAGGAGCGATTTGCTCCTAACTTTTGGGGTGGATGCCCCCATGCTTCGGCATATATTAATGGTGCATGTATGCCCATCATTAGAAGTGGGGGGATGAAGGGAGGTATTCTAATGGTGGGCATACCCACCGATCAATCTCTCTTTTTCATTCAGCCCACAGGCTGCATGAAAAAAAAATTACAATATATGCCCAACAAGGACCAGCAACGTACTGGTATGTTGCTGGACTTTGAGTGGTTATACCAGAATGATGCCTGCAGGTTTAGGTATATCTTGGTATCATTCTTTTCAGCCAGCGGTCGGCTTTCATATTTATTTTATTTATTTCAGGTACTTATATAGCGCTGTCAATTTACGCAGCGCTTTACATATACATTATACATTCACATCAGTCCCTACACCCTCAAGGAGCTTACAATCTAAGGTCCCTAACTCACATTCATACATACTAGGGCCAATTTAGACAGGATCCAATTAACCTACCAGCATGTCTTTGGAGTGTGGGAGGAAACCGGAGTACCCGGAGGAAACCCACGCAGGCACAGGGAGAACATGCAAACTCCAGGCAGGTAGTGCCGTGGTTGGGATTCGAACCAGCGACCCTTTTTACTGCTAGGCGAGAGTGCTACCCACTACACCACTGTGCCGCCCATATAAAAGAAATCCTAGCGGCTAATTAGTCTTTTGACTGCTTTTACAAGCAGTGGGAGGGAATGTCGCCCCCCCCCCCAAACCATCTTCCATGTTTTTCTCTGGCTCTCCTGTCCCAACAGGGAACCTGAGAATGCAGCCGGTGACTCAGCCAGCTGACCATAGAGCTGATCAGAGACCAGAATGGCTCCAATCATCTCTATGGCCTAAGAAACCAGAAGCTACGAGCATTTCATGACTTAGATTTCGCCGGATGTAAACAGCGTCATTGGAAAAGCATTTTATCACACAGATCTTGGTGTGGTCAGATGCTTTGAGAGTAGAGAGATCTAGGGTCTAATAGATCCCAATTTTTTCAAAAAAGAGTACCTGTCACTACTAAAGCACCCCTGTCCCCCCCCTGCTCTCACGCAAAGGCGAACACAAGTGTCGGTCTGGCATCAAATGTAAACAGCAATTGCACCATACATGTGAGGTATCACTGCAAAGGTCAGATTGAGGGAAGTAATTTTAGCAGTAGACCTGCTCTGTAAATCTAAAGTGGTAACCTGTAAAGGCTTTTAAAAGTGTGTAGTTTGTCGCCACTGCACGTTTGTGCGCAATTTTAAAGCATGTCGTGTTTGGTATCCATGTACTCGGCCTAAGATCATCTTTTTTGTTTCATCAAACATTTGGGCAATATAGTGTGTTTTAGTGCATAAAAATTAAAAAAGTGTGTTTTTTCCCCAAAAAATGCGTTTGAAAAATCGCTGTGCAAATACTGTGTGAAAAAAAAAAAATGAAACACCCACCATTTTAATCTGTAGGGCCTTTGCTTTAAAAAATATATATAATGTTTGGGGGTTCAAAGTAATTTTCTTGCAAAAAAAAATATTTTTTCATGTAAACAAAAAGTGTCAGAAAGGGCTTTGTCTTCAAGTGGTTAGAAGAGTGGGTGATGTGTGACATAAGCTTCTAAATGTTGTGCATAGAATGCCAGGACAGTTCAAACCCCCCCCCCCCCCAAATGACCCCATTTTGGAAAGTAGACACCCCAAGCTATTTGCTGAGAGGCATGTCGAGTCCATGGAATATTTTATATTGTGACATAAGTTGTGGGAAAAAGACCAATTTTTTTTTTTTTTTTTTTTTTGCACAAAGTTGTTTTACGCCCTAATGCCGCATACACACGATCGGACTGTACGGCAGACTTTGTCCAGCGTACTTTTCGACGGACTTTACGACGGACTTTCCGAATGAATGGACTTGTCTACACACGATCAACCAAAGTCCGATGGATTCATACGTGATGACGTACGACCGGACTAAAACAAGGAAGATCATAGCCAATAGCTGCCCTAGCGTTGGTTTTTGTCCGTCGGACTAGCATACAGAGGAGCGGACTTTTCGACCGGACTCGAGTCTGTTGGACAGATTTGAAACATGTTTCAAATCTAAGGTCCGTCAAACTTTTGAGAAAACAAAGTCCGCTGGAGCCCACACACGATCGAATTCTCCGACGAAATCCGGTACGCCGGACCAAGTATGCCGTAAAGTCAGATCGTGTGTACACGGTATTAGAAATCCTGAAGGCGGTGCTTGGATTTTGGGCCCCGTACGCGGCTAGGCTCCCAAAAAGTCCCACACATGTGGTATCCCCGTACTCAGGAGAATCAGCAGAATGTTTTTTGGGGTGCAGTTCCACATATGCCCATGGCCTGTGAGAGCAATATATCATTTAGTGACAACTTTTTGTAAAAATTTTTTTTGTCATTATTTAATCACTTGGGACAAAAAAATTAAATATTCAATGGGCTCAACATGCCTCTCAGCAATTTCCTTGTGGTGTCTACTCTACTTTCCAAAACAGGGTTATTTGAGGGGGGGGTGCACTGCCCTGCCATTTTAGCACCTCAAGAAATGAGATAAGCAGTCATAAACTAAAAGCTGTGTAAATTCCAGAAAATGTACCCTAGTTTGTAGACGCTATAACTTTTGCGCAAACCAATAAATATATGTCTATTGACATTTTTTTTTACCAAAGACATGTGGCTGAATACATTTTGGCCTAAATGTATGACTAAAATTGAGTTTATTAGATTTTTTTTTATAACAAAAAGTAGAAAATATTTTTTTTTCAAAATTTTCGGTCTTTTTCCGTTTTTAGAAAAAAAAATAAAAACCGCAGAGGTGATCAAATACCATAAAAAAAGCTCTATTTGTGGGGAAAAAAAAAGACGCAAATTTAGTTTGGGTACAACATTGCATGACCGCGCAATTAGCAGTTAAAGCGAAGCAGTGCCAAATTGTAAAAAGTGCTCTGGTCAGGAAGGGGGTAAAACCTTCCGGGGCTGAAGTGGTTAACTAAAAACTGATACATGAACCATTTCTGTATAGGATTACTTGTTTTTCATAAATCTCCATTCGGTCTTCTTAGCCAGCCTAGAGATGGCAGTTATACTGTAATCAGTTTCTAGGATTCTTTTAAGAAAAAAAAAACAAAAATCTCAGGTGCACACAGCTGCAAATCACGATTTACAGAGCTGCCATGATGTGAGGGTGTGGCTTCAAATATATTCAAAATGTATTCTACAGAGAAGCAAGTTTTTTTTTTTGGTTGGCTAATAAGACTGAGTGCAGGATTGTTTTTAGCTGTGTGCCACCATCCTTATTTCCCAAAAGAATGCATACACATCTACTACTTGATGGCCTTGTAATCTATTTTTCATGAAATTGTTTCTTACTGTATTTTTCTGCCTTCATGTTGTGTCTTCCATAAGCTCCCAAAACTCTCCTTTTCCCCCTTGTGTCCCTTTTTTTGGAGTGCATGTTATTTGCAGTCATGTGCACTGCTCTATGCACGCTACATGTCTAATCATCCAACAAGAGAGGAGGGCTACGTTCCTACATGCAGTGGGACCATGGAGAACAAGCATTTAGCCCCCGTTCACACCTATGCGAATTAGATGCGGCCTACACCGCATCTAATTCGCAGGACATTTTAAAATGCATTCATATGAATGCATCTGGTTCACATATGTGCGTTGCATTCGCACTGCGCATTGCACAAAAAAGTGTGCGTTTTCTGGGCATTGCAGTGCGAATTACGAGCCCATTATCTTCTATGGGAAGGCATCTGCTTCGCAGATGCATTGCGTTCTGAACATGGATTTTCTCCTTCTCCTCACTACACCTCCCCCCCTCCCTCCCTCCCTCCCCCTCCCTCCCCCTCCCTCCCCCTCCCCCTCTCCCTCCCTCCCCCTCTCCCCCTCTCCCCCTCTCCCCCCCCTCCCTCCCCCTCTCCCCCCCCTCCCTCCCCCTCTCCCTGCTCACTGATCCGGAGCTAAAACACAGATGAGCCTTTGAACAGGAGATTTTTATCTCCCCAGTGAAACCTGAGCTTCAATTCGCACTGCACATGTGTGAACCCAGGCTTAAAGTTTAGTATCCCTTTAAAGCTGTTTTCCCCATTTAGATTTCTGCCTCTTGTCATCTGAAGGCCGGGGAATGAGGATGAGCTATTGTTCACCTAGCAGGTGCTCAGAACAGGGAAACAGTTACAGTTAGACATTAATTCTAATTTTAACATATATATTTTTTTAAACCCAAAATGTGTTCAGCGTTGAAGTGCAACAGGAGAAAGAGCAGTGTCAAAACATGCGAGGACACTTTATTTTACACAGTACAATCTGGCTACATAATCTCTATATACAATCTCCTTTAGATTTACCAAAACTATGTAACATGAGGACTTCTCTAAATTATCCTAATTATATCCAACTATGCAGGCCTTTACACAGTGGCGACTCTAGGAACAATATATGGAGGGGGGGCCCACATAAGATACCACAGTCACAACTGGGGGGGCACTAATATTTTTAGTTAGGAGTACAACGGAGAGGCAGTCATTACCAGCGACTATATACCAGTGTGTGTCCTGTGCACGAAGAGGAGATCACCCCCCTGTTCTCAGCACTTTACTGCACCATTTTGCACATCATTTTGATCAGCCACAGAAAGAGGATTTAATCGCATTGGACTACATTCCTAGTCCTATTATATTTTGCACAACGTCTTTTTGCTTGAATTTTCACGAGTTCTACAGTGGACTTTTTCTGGTTATATGTTTACTATACACTGTCTGCATTTTTTGCACATATTGATTGCACTCAGCACATTCAGTTCATTGATTGCTGTTTTTTGCACATTGTTTTTTGCCTATTTGCACAATCCATTGAGGTTTTTAGTGATTGTATATTGATTTTACTGATTCCAGTTAGTCAGTTTTTGCACTTTGCTATTATCACCGATTACTGTGTTATACCACACTGCACCTATTGGGTATAGAAGCGTTCTAATAGTGATTGTATATATTCTTATATTGTTTCTGATTTCTCATATTTATATTATTTCACGTTTTTACTTACTTTTGTACTGCTACCTTTAGCAGCATAGTTTTTTCAATTTTTTAGAGCAGCGCAGCATCAACTTTTACATACTTTATCTCTTGAACACCGTGTACATTTGCGGGCACGACTTATGTATGCGTTTGCTTCCAAACACTGAGGAAGGGATCCCAAATCCCTCCTTTGCACTTAAAGCATTCAAAACGCCAAGTTCGGCAGTTTTGGATGCTGTAATTTTTTAAAATTTGGAGCCTTTAAGTCTTCTGTAAACTGGAAGTGATGTCATGACTGCAGATCAGAGACTGCAGACATACCACAGGAGATGATCAGAAACTGCAAACATACTAGAGGAGATGATCAGAGACTGCAGACACCACTATAGGAGATGGTCAGAGACTGCAGACACACTGTAGGAGATGGTCAGAGACTGCAGACATACTACAGGAGATGGTCAGAGATTGCAGACACGCTACAGGAGATGGTCAGAGATTGCAGACACGCTACAGGAGATGGTCAGAGATTGCAGACACGCTACAGGAGATGGTCAGAGACTGCAGACACGACACAGGAGATGGTCAGAGATTGCATATAGTATAGTATCGCACTGTTGCTCCATTCTTTTTTATTTTTATTTTTTTTATTTAAACCAGCTCTGCAAGATCAAGTCAGTAATCCTCCTTTGAAAGTACAACCAAGTGACAGGCAGCAGTACATCCAATTTCCAAAATACAAATGGTCTTACAAACAGTTAACTGCTCAAGATTAGTGGAGGACAGTAAACAGTTAATGCTTCTGTGAAGCTGCTTTCTGACTTCGAGATGTTTGCAAACCTGGTCACTGACTACAAATAACATCTTATGCTGGCCATACACTATACAGAAAATCGGCCGAACCCATATTCGAAAAAAGAACGTTCGGTAATGACCGCAAACGATCACGCCATGAGGTAAGTAAAGATTTTCGATCGTTAAATCGTTTATGAACAGCAATGTATCGTTTTTTCGTTTGTTTTTTTCATTTATAAAAGGAAGTGTCAAAATGTATTTGACCTCTGCACTGTGGCTTCCTGTGTTTGACGAGGAGCAACATACGTTCGTGCGGACGTCGGAACGAACCCTCTACCTACAATATGGATGTGGATGAAAGGACCATTGGCATAGTCATGCTTGGAGAGATGGCTATACAACAAGCAGAGGAACCCATAATCAAAAGGCGAAGGTTATGGAGTAAAGAGTGGCTGAAGAACCGGGATGACTTCTCTCATATGAGATTGGTTCGAGAGCTCAAGGAAAACAATCCAGATGACTATCGGAACTATCTGAGGATGCCTGATGAGTCCTTTCAGCTCTTATTGAGTAAAGTGTCACCCCTTATTACCAAAAAAGACACAGTCTTAAGACCAAGCATCCCAGCAGAGCAGAGACTGGTAGCAACACTTCGCTTTCTGGCAACTGGCCGAAGTTATGAAGATTTAAAGTTCACTACCGGAATCTCTGCCCAGTCACTTGGCCGCATCATACCAGAGACCTGCCAAGCCATTATAAAGATCATGCAAGAGGAATACCTAAAGGTAATGACACACTGCTTTTATTTTTCACTCTCAAACACTGTACAGCTTGCTTTGTTTAACTTTGATTTTAGAAGCTCTAAACATATCAGTAAACTCAAACTAGTTCATAACATGTCAAACTGACAAACATAACATATTTTAAACCAAATGTATGTTATTCACAAAGATGTGTACTGATAATCATGTCCCCAGTTGCTTTGTTGACGATCCTGCTGTGGGAATGGTACGTGCCACTGATGCATTTGTTGAGGTACTTGCAATGATTGTGGGTGTGTGGTTTGCAATGATTGTGGGTGTGTGGTTTGCAATGATTGTGGATGTGTGGTTTTGTGCTCAGCTAAGTGTGTATTTGTGGTCAGCTCCCCCCTTAACCCTTTATTAAGAAGTTGAATGAGTAATGGTTCCAGTAATTGTTTTTGGTCTTCTGACATCCTGCGCATTTTCTTTGCTGCAAATGCACCCAGGTCATCACATTCATCCTTCTTCTGATTTAACGCTGCAGATGCTTGTAGTAGAAAGTTGCCTGTTGCATCTTGCTTTGTCTTTCTCTTTTTGGTAATGCTTACTGGTGGTGATGTGACAGTTTGTGTTTCACTGCCAAATAGATCCTGTATAATAAAGCCAATTGTTATAATTTTTGGACAATTAAGCCTTAAATTTTTTTGTAACATATATTTTTATCTTTGCACAGCTGCCATCATCTGTGGAGGAATGGAAATCAACTGCCAAACAATTTCAAGACTATTGGAATTTTCCAAACTGTGGTGGTGCCATAGACGGCAAACATGTTCGGATAATACCACCAGCAAACTCTGGCTCATTCTTCTACAATTATAAAGGCTACTTTAGCATTGTCCTAATGGCAATTGTCAATGCCAAGTATGAATTTATCTTTGTTGACATAGGGAAAAATGGCAGAAATTCGGATGGGGGAATAATAGAGAAGACCTCTTTTTTCCAGCACTTAAAAAATGGACTTCTACATCTCCCATCCCAAGAGGACACAGTTGAAGGTCTCAACTTCTCATTTGTTGCCGATGACGCGTTTGCGTTATCTGAGCATATTTTAAAACCTTTTGCCCTCAAAAACCTGACACCTGAGCAAAAAATTTTTAATTATAGGTTATCTCGTGCTAGACGAGTTGTTGAAAACGCGTTCGGTATTATGGCCAACCGTTTTAGAATATTTCATACAGCAATAAATGTAGCCCCCCAAAAATTGACACAATAGTCCATAGTTGCTGTGTGTTACACAATTTCTTACGGCGTACTAGCTCCACCTACATGCCCCAATCCCAGTTGGACCGGGAAGATACTTTGTCTGGGGATGTCACGCCTGGTGAGTGGCGTAATGACACCGAAGGCTTATTAAACCTAGGCCGTGCCCCACCACGTCTCTCCAGTCAAGTCGCTCGCCAGAGTCGCATTGATTATATGCACTATTTTCTGGGTCCTGGAGCAGTAGATTGGCAAAACAATATCTAAATGCTATGTAAATTTGAGTGGCTGCATTTATATATTATTTCATTACTAAATACAGATGTCATGTAAGATTTTTCTTTAAATAAACAAAATTACCAAGTTACATGTGCTTTGATTTTTGGATGTATTCTCTTCAATTTTTAGTTTCAGATGTGTATAATAAAACATAATATTATGACTTTACCTGACTGTCTGCCATTTCGTCAAATGTTCCATCTTCTTCATCTCCTGAAATATTCTCACTGATACTGTCTAAACTTGACACAGAGGGTCGTGCTTCCTCCTGGTCAGTCAGAAAACGTAGACTCTCAAAATACCACAGGCGTGGCACATATACTTCATCTGCACCTGCACCAGATCTTTTGGATTCATTAATTTTATTTAATTCTTTTTTGAAGATCGTACGCAGATTGGCTATTTTTTTGGTCACATAGGATATATCTGCTTTTGCATACACAGCAGTGCATAGTTCCACTAATTTAGTATACGCTTCTTTACGTTTTTGACGATCTGAGTAGTCTTTGGAGCGCACTTTCCATAGACATGTAAGGTCTCGGTACATTTCAATGAATTGTGGCAGGAAATGTGATGTAAATTTGTCTACCATTGCTCCTGTAATAATCAAAAATGCAGCATTGTTCAGTTGCCAAACTACACCTAACAATTAATACCCTATAACTATTGTACTGGTCTGCTTACCTTCCGTTCTACAAAATCTTCTGTGTATTGGCCCGTGTAATCCTTTTGTCTGGTCAGTGGCAAGACAACGTTCTGTTCGGTGTGTGTTAAGCACCATACACACGATCGGACCTTGTACAAACTTTCCCGTTTTTTTTTGGAAAAAGGGCCTTGTCTCTCTGAACTTTTATTGCATGCAGACGGTCTGACGTTTAGGCAACAAACACGAACGTAGTGACGTTACAACGTACGGATGACACTTCCAAAGAAGAGGTTAAATTCTTCGGTGTCACGCTTCGGGCTCCCTCTGCTAATTTCTAATTATTATACGTTTGGTCAGTGCAGATTCGTGCGTTACTTTGCGTTTACGACCGTCTGTAAAATTGTATGACAACCAGCCATGTTACGCAATCCTAGGAGAGAGTGTGTTGTTTATGGGTTTGCAGTTCTTGCTGTGACTCTAGCCCGGTCCAGGAATAGTCAGAGTAGTAGGATGAGGATTATTTTGGCCAAAACTTGGCTACTTAATCGTGACCAATTTAGCCATATGCCCTTGCTGCGTGAGCTGCAGGAGAATAATCCAAATGATTCTCTGAATTATCTCCGGATGACGGACTCCTGCTTTCAGCAACTATTGTCCTTGCTGTCCCCCTATATCATGAAGCAGGACACCTGCATGAGGGCTGCTATTCCAGCAGAGCAAAAGCTCATAGCTACCTTACGTTATTTGGCGACAGGGAGGGGTCCCCAGGATATCAAGTTTACCACTTGGATCTCTCACAAGACTCTGGGAGAGATTATTCCTGAGACATGTAGTGCTATTATCCAAGTCCTGCAGAAGGACTATATTCGTGTAATTTTTTGGATTTAATATCACCTTCGTGTTTTTCTAAAGTATTTTCTAAATTTATTATTCCATCCTTCCCATTTTTGTAATATGCTGTGAATGAATGCCCTCTTTGTCCTCATGCATGCTGTAAATTTTTGGTGGCCTACATGCATATTTTCCTTCACTAACCTCCCCAGCATGCTACCCTTGGCCCACACACACCTAGCCTAGTAACTTAAAACTGTATTTTTTTAGGCTTCATTTTTAGGTTTACCACAAACACCCCCTAAAATGTGTCCCAATCTTATTCCTGCCCTTTAAATTCATGCAGAGTGCAAGATTCCCTTTTTGGTTGTGCAAACACTTATCCCCCCCCCCTAAAAAAACACCCAAAAAACAGTCAACCGATATAACTACTCTATCTGCTGATTTTGAAAAACACATACATAGTATACCTTATTTTTTTAGGTAAGATTGCTGCCTAAATTCTCTAAAGCATGTAGTGCAAGGGCCTGCAAGATTACCTTCAAAAGGTCAAAATGATACGTTCGTTATGATGAATTTAGCATTATGAGGGGCTCACATCATCCCTGTGCTGTGCTGACTTCCTGTGTTTATAACTTTATCATAACGAATAATCCTAATTAACGAACATTGTTATTATTTTGTCCGATGTATGTCAAAATGTGTATAGATTTGAACAATGTGCCTTCTTATTTACGGATTTGCCCACTTCTTACCTGGCCGCTGGCCTGACAATGTTCTAAAGATGGATGGTCAGGCAAAATAATACTTAATTTTTCATGCATTTAGCTCTCATGGAAGTGTAGAGGTTTACTTGTCCAAACCAGCTACCAATTCAACTCCCCCCCCCCCTTAAAGTTTAGGAATGTGCCACCAGAGGGGGTGAGGGAGCATATAATTACAATTTAGCCTTTTTTGGATGTTGGGATGAATGGACGCCACTCTGACGGCGATGTGATGATACGTACTGAATTTTAGGATCGTATACAAAAAGGGACCTTAATTTTTCAAAATGCTCTGGACAATATTGAGGTAATAAATTTTGTCTTTGGGGCAGATGAGGCTACATTGCCTCAGAGAAAAGTGATGAGCCTTTTTCCCGACCAGCTCAATAGGCTGTGATGCCAGCTATGGTAAGTGCATGTGCTGGTTTGGGCTCCCAGAATGCCCGTCTTGTCAGTGAACAATATATGGACTACTTTTTTACTTGCTGATTAATTATTTTACTTCTTAATAAAATTAGATTTTCAAGGAAATACTGTTGTCTGTTTACTAGCTTTGCAAATAGCCTTGATCTTTTTAATTTTTGCCACTAGTGCAAACCAACCTGATGTGCAACATGAGGTGACAATCTCACTTTGAGCTAACTATTATATTGTGCTGTGTCTCAGCTACACACATTTTACAGTACACTGTCAATGTAACCACAGCAACTTAACAAATATAGTGGTATTGAGCATTGAAATAAAAAAACACACATTGTTTTTTTTCAAAAATGTTTTTATATGTGCACATTCCTGTGCGTTTTTTTATTTTGACAAACAGGCATATTGTAAAAGTGAACTTGTATAACAACCACGAACTTACAAAGTTCAACATTAACAAAATATGTTAATTTTAAGTTTCTTTATTTATTATAAACAATTGGTTTACAAAATTGTTGCTTAAAAATCTTTATGTAAATTTTTTTTTTTTTTTTTTTTTTTATATTTTTTTGATATTTTGTGTGTAATTATTTTTTGATAATATTTTTTTTTTTTTTTTGAAAATTTTTCTATCATTTTTTTTACAAAATTGTTTATAAATATTTATATAAAATTTAGTTTTTATTTTATTTTTTTTTACATTTTTTTATCTTTTTTTATAATTTTTTTGGTCATTATTTTTTATGAAAAATTTTGTTCATTATTTTTAAAAAAAAAATTTTAATTTTTTTTTTTTTTTATTAACAAACAGAAACAAACAATAATTTGGACATAATCATGCAGCAGGAAATGAAGAACATGATAGATGTTTATGGACGTCAAAAGTGTTTAGATTCTACCCAAAACATCTATCATGTCCTTCATTTCCTGCTGCATTGTGTTGAGACGATCTCTCATGGCATCTATTTCGCCATTCCATAGCATGATCTGAGCTATGAGCCTTTGGGCGCTGTCTGATGTAAAGTGGTCGGGTGGCTCTTCCACAACCAGAACATCACCTAAAAAAGTGAGAAAAAACATGTATTTAGAAATATGCAGGCATACATAGATTACCTGAAGCTGGGGTGTCAGACACTCACCTGGTGAGGTACAGGCTCCCACTTCCCCCACCTCTCTTTCATCATGTGTGATGCTGGTGCTGGGTTCAGGTTGGGGGTCCCGGCGATGTTGTGGGTCCCGGTGAGGTTGTGGGTCCCGGCGATGTTGTGGGTCCCGGCGAGGTTGTGGGTCCCGGCGATGTTGGGGGTCCCGGCGAGGTTGGGGGTCCTGTTGACCCTGTTGTCTGCGTCTTTGATTCCCTATGAACAATTAAAAAAAGGTATACTTAGCACACAGATATTTATGGCCCGAAATAGGAATATGAAACATTGCTTTCAAGTGGTGTACAATTGTCTGTTTAGGAAGAGAACCAAGTTGAAGACATGAAACCGAGCCCTTTCTTTGATGGCCGTCTCCATCCAGCCTACCCTACCGCATTTGGGTCGCACGCAATATCTATGCTTGTTGGTTGTTAACCATTTTATTGCTCTCTCTATGTATTTAATATTGTGAAATAAAAAGTTTTTCATTTTACATTCTTTTCTCGTATTCACCTGGAATACTTTAGCACCGCTATAATCCCCTGTCCCTTTACTCATTGTTTATGATTAAAAAGACCTTTGACCCCAAATTCAATACTTACCTTTTTGGGCCAAGTTTTTATGGTGTCCCACACTAGTGCTCCTGAGTCCAGATGTGTAACCAGCTGCTGTGTCCTCTCCTTACATTCCACTGAATCTATTTATCAATTAATTAAAATTTCAAAGACATCTAGACAACAATGTCTTTTAAATTCGTTCAATCACATAAATGATCATGACCAAAACAGTCATAAGCCTATATCAGTTTAAAAAAGTCGTATTCATTGGCAAACGATCACTGTTGGTCCTTACGAACGTTATTTCCTACCCGCGAATGTTATTTTACACCTACGAACATTCAGTATAACAGTCAAGAAAAGCACATGGAGAAGCAGGAAAGTGAAGAATCATAAATGGGACACACAAGTACTTACTTTTTCGAAGTTCCTTCCTTATTTTGAGGTACTGATCTGGCTCCCTGTTTTTCAGATCAGACCAGCGCTTCCTCAGTTGGTCCTTCTTTCTATGGACCCCAAACTTCCGCTCCAAGGCCTTCACCACATCAGTGAGTATTTTGTCCTTGACAAAATTGGGATGGGCATATGGGCCATGTTTCCCATCGTAATCTTGCTTTTTCAAGATTGAAACCATCTCCACCATCTCCTCAAATGACATGTTGGTGGCCTTCCTGGATCTGGATTCTGACACATGTGTCTCCGCCATCTTGCTCCTCACTACGCACCGAAGAGAAAAGGGGCGGGCAATATTAAAGAAAAAGAACGTCAGGGGCGGAGTTTCAGGCATGCGCCGTCTATGTCAAGTTAACACGCGGTACGAACGAATGCGTGATGCCGTTCGGGTAGCGGAGTTTTCACGCATAGGTAGTGTATATCAATCGAACGAGCGTGTGATGTAAGATTACGTTCTGTTTGTGTGCGAGACAAAGGCAATCCGAGAGTCCCCGCAAAAAGAAGCTGGTTCTAAATTCTGTCGCTACCGTTCGTAATTTTTAATGACATTTTTTAATTTGAAATGTCATTTTGCTGTCTGACTATTTTAAACAGGGGAAACATGCGCCCCTTTACAGGCATACTATAGACACCCCCCCTAGGTAATACATTTAAAGGAATATTACACTTTTATTGTTTGACTTTATTCATTATTAAAATCACTGTTCATGAAAAAATGGGTGTTTTGTAAACTTTTCTGTCCATTCATACATGTCTCCTGGGGCAGGACCCAGGTCACCAAACACTTTTTATGGCAATACCATGAATATAAGCCTTTAAAATTACCACTTATAATTATTCATGTTCAACTCCCTTAGACTTTAACGGTGTTCACGTGTTAAAATCAATTTTTGGCCTGTTCAAATGTTCTGTTGCAAAACTAACAGGGGGGTGTTGGTCTCATCCCTAATGGCAATTAGCTTGCATATTATCTCTTAAAATTATCACTTTGGAATTCTACCATAGACTTTTATAGGTTGGCAAATTAGAAAATGTTGTATGGGGCACACTGCAAACAGCCCCCCCCCCCCCCCACAGCTGCCCTACTGTCAATGCAGCGTGACCTGTGCCACATACAGCATGACCTGTGCCCAATACAGCCTGGTCTGCCTGTGCACCTTACAGCCCCACCTATGCTGAGGAAGAGGCAAGCTACTAGGATCAGCAGAGAGCGGGATTGGCCACTGTACTAGCTTTCATTAGAATTTTCCCGTCTTCCCGGGGCTCATCACATAGCCCCACCTCTTGGCCCGACGCCTTTGATGACGTCACATGTCCCGCATTGGATCGGCGTTCTATCAAATGCACTGGCCCAAAAGGTGGAGCTATGTGACGTGAGCCCCGGGAACATTGGAAGTCCTAATGAAAGCTCTTACATCGGGCAATTCAGCTCTCCTGATACGGACAGCTCGCCTCTTCCTCTCCTCTCTCTTGCCCTGGCTGGGAGACTGTGCCGGCGGTGCTCTTGTCCTCACTGGGCCCCACTCGGCTGCGGGCCCCATAGCGCCCGCATGGGTCAATATGGTGGTAGTTACGATCCTGAATGCATAGTAATTTTTTTGGGTTAAAAAAGTGGGTCCCATATCAATAGACAGCAGTGGCCAAAAAGGATTAGGACAAGAATGAGAAATGCTGGAGTCAGAATGATCGTCTTTCCTATTTGGACACATTACAAATTAAAAAGTCATGACATGAAAATTGTTGATGAATGATGTCCAAAAATTAAAATGATGTTGGTTTTACACACACAGGAACTTTAGAGCCAAGAAGAGCCTGGGCCCAGCAGCCAGACAACAACTGAGTGCAGGATCCCTCCCCTGCGTCCTCCCAAAAAAAGGGCCAGGAAGAGCCAACATCTGGATGAGGCCACAGCTGAGTTCTTAACTAGGGCTACCTCTCTGATAAACACAGCACCCGATAGTGCTGAAGGGTTTGGCTGTTTTAATGCTAGTAAGCTCCGTGAGCTTGACGCAGATCAAAGGGAGCTATGTGAGGCTCTAATCATCCAGCTCTTCAGCAAGGCCAGGAAACAAGAGCTAACCACTAAATCTCATGTGTGTCATTTGAACAACACTCCTCCACAACAAACCTACCCACCCCAGCAAGCCCACCCACCTGAGCAGCATGGTGGTCAGTGGCAAAAGCAGCCCCAAGGATCCACAACAAGGCCACTGGTGTGGGGAGTTTAGGGGCTAATAATTTAGCAGGTTGAATTTTTGGATTTCAGTATGATTTACTAAGCTAGATTTTTGCATTTGATGTGTATCGTTTGCTCTTTTTCTTTTGAAATTATAATTTTTAATTGTGATGACAGAGAACATGTCTAATAATTTTGTAAGTTTATTTATGTTGTGAATGCACAATAAGCAAAATGGCCTTAAAAAAAAAAATTTTAGGATTGATATCACTAGAACACAAATCCTAACTAAAATATGTTTGTCTGTACTCTGTCAGTATAACCAGCAAAGCAGATTTATTCTTAAGCCATTAAAAATTCATGATGGTCCTTGCTTCCGACCATGCGTGTTTGTACTTTGGACTAAAGTCCGATGGTATTTTGTGCACACACGATCAGAGTTTGGTTGACAGAAAGTTTGTCCGTTCGTAGCCAACAAAAGTCCGAAAAAAAAAAAAATTTGTCCGATGGAGCGTACACACGGTCAGATGTTGTTCCAGAACTGCTAATTTGCATGTTTGTTGTCAAAAAGTCCGATCGTGTGTGCGGGCCTTTATATAGTTGGTGTTGACGATTGGTCATGACGTTTTGACGCGAACGTATTTGACACGAATATTTCCCTTCCGGGTTCAATTATTTTCATCCATGCGCAGTAGCAACCATTCGTTTTTTCACGGACGAAGAACGCATTAAACTTGCAATTTATCGTACGTTCGGCAGAAAATTTCCAAACTTGCCGTTCGTTTTTTTTCCACAAAAACGTCACAAACGATTATCGATTTGTGCCCATTAACTTGCCGAAAAACGAACGAAGTGTCTATATGAACGATTTTTCGGCCGATTTTCTGTATAGTGTATGGCCAGCATTACCTCTGTGCTTGTTAACAAGGGTTTTTTTTTTACCAAGTACTAAGTCATGTTTTTCTTGTGGATTAAATACTTTTTTTACTCACTGAACTGCAATTCAATTTATAATATTTGTATTGTGTTTTCTCTGGATTTTTGGTTGATATTCTCTATCGTTTAAAATACACCTATGATCGGGGGGGGGGGGAGGGGACTGACCGGGATGGACGTGCTGTAAGTTCGCTTCTCCTGGCCCAGGTGATTAGCTGCAGTAATCCCTAATGAATTCATGGACTTCTCCTGGTCTCCCCTGGAATGTATCATGGACTCCACTGAGATATCAGCTGTTCATTTTGCCCTGCATGAAGTGGGAAGAGAGCGCTGTGAAAAGACTACTGAGTTCCGAGGTGGCTGATGGATGATGCTTTGATCCCCTGAGCAGGGGTGTTGCTAGGTCTGCAAAAGATCTGGGGCTAGAGCCCATAGCAGGGGTCACCAACCTTTTTGCATGCCCGCACGGGGGGGACCGGTGGTAAGCAATTTTTCACAGGCGATGGCTGGTGTTGGAGCTTTAATCATCATGGCACCACAATTGATATGGTGTCAGGGTAATTGAAGTGCATTATTTCTACTGTTAGATTCTAATATATGATGAGGTGGTTCCACTCACCATACTGCAAAATCAGTGGGAGCCCTGGGCGTGTCACTTGCCACATCCCCTGCCACCAGATGCAGCATGTCACTTGCTACTGTCACCAGATGCAGCGTGTTACTTGCCACCTGCCACCAGATGTGGATTGTCACTTGCCATTTTCACCTGGCAGCAGATGTGGATTGTCACTTGCCATGTCACCTGCCACCATTTGCAGATTGTCACTTGCCACTTCTCCTGCCACCATTTGCAGATTGTCACTTGCCACATCTCTTGCCACCTTTTGCAGATTGTCACTTGCCACGTCACCTGCCACCATTTGCAGATTGTCACTTGCCACATCTCCTGCCACCATTTGCAGTTTGCCACATCTCCTGCCACCATTTGCAGATTGTCACTTGCCACGTCACCTGCCACCATTTGCAGATTGTCACTTGCCACGTCTCCTGGCACCATTTGCAGATTGTCAATTGCCATGCCAGCCAGTGCCACCAAATGTGCAGTGACGCTGCATTGGTGGCAGGCTGACAGCACTGGTCCATTTAGAAGAGCGGTGATGCAGGACAGGCAGTGAGAGATGATGTCATCTCGCTGATCCCCGCCGCAACTCCGACATTGAAGCAAGGGGGGTCTGGCTGCAAAGTGGAGCTCCACGATGACAGGAAGCACGTGACCTCCACTGTGAGGGCGGAGGAGCTCTGATGTGTGGCGGGCAGTGAGAGATGTTGTCATCTCTCTGCTGCTCGCCAAACCTTGCTCCCAAATTGAAGAGGCCCAGCTGTGAAGAGCACTGATGTGGAGCGAGCGGAGAGAGATGTCTGCTCGTCCGCCCGCCCGCTCGCTTCTCTCCTCTCCTCCGCCTCTCTCATGCAGCCAGCCAGCCCGCCCGCCGCAGCAGCTGCAACCCGCTGGTAAGGCACTGACCCTGCGGCAAGAGACTGGGGACTATGGGCCCCAGATTTGGGGCTATAGCCACCCCCTAGCAACGCCCCTGCCCCTGAGCCTTTTAGGAGGTCCAGGGCGAGCACTACACGACAGAACGCTGATGTGTTGAGACTGGCAAGGGGCCCAAAGCTCCACCAAACTTTCACGAAGGTAGCTGAGTGCCGCCGAACACTGACTTGTTGAACCTAGCCCTACCAAGGATATCAAGCTCCAGCGAATATACATGATAGGACCCGAATACCACCGAATATTGACGCGCTATGCTGTGCCTTGCCGAAAGGTCCCAAGCTCCACCGAGTACCCGCAAATGGATTTGAACACCGCCGAGCACTGCGGGAACCGGACAGTGCTTTTCCTTTGTTTCCCTGAACGCGGGGTGAGGCTAGAGTGAGCAAGGAGGGTCCTCACTGACAGCTCAGGAGTTGTAATGTAACACGGGACATCTGTTTGGTATATAATATAGCACATTAAAGTTTAAAGTGAGAATAGGAGGTTACATTGGCTGGATTAGGGAGCGGAAAAGGGGCTTTTTTTTCCCCCTCTTTTTGAAACATACACTTTAAAAATTAGTATGGTTCGGATTCATTTAAATATGAAAAATTAGATACAAGTTAAATGCACGGATAAAAGGTGAAAATGCGCAATGTAACACTGGATATTTGTTTGGTACATATTATAGCACATTAAAGTTTAAAGTGAGAAAAGGAGGTTACATAGGCTGGATTAGGGAGGGGAGAGGTGGGGTTTTTTTTTTTTTTTGCACACTTTATAAATCAGTACGGTTTAGATGTATTTAAAAAAGAAAAATATGATATTTAAATGCAGTGTTTTATAATGAGAAAATGCACGAATTATTATTGGACATTTGTTGTTTTATACATAATATAGCACACTGAAGTCTAAAGTAAGAATAGGAGGTTACATAGATTGGGTTAGGGAGGCGAGAGGGGTTCTTTTATTTATTTATTTTTTTTCTTTCTCTCTCCTCTTCTCTCTTCCTTATTTGGGAGCTATTTATATAAGTTAAAAAACTTGGGCCAGGCACATCCTATCCAAAGGAGGTCCCTCCATACCGCTTTTTTAGGGAAATTACATTGTAAGGTTAGACTCAAAGGAGTCGAGTAGGTAGTGACTGAGTAGGTGAGTGTGTAATGGTGCGAGAGAGGGGGGTGTGCATTGTAGTGGCTCAGTCGAGCGTGGGTTAAAAAAAATCCCCTAAGTTAGGGAACTTACACAATAAGGCTAGACCCAAAGGAGTCAAGTAGGTAGTGACTGTTTAGGTAAGTGTGTTAGGTTTGTGTGGGGGTTGAGTGTTTGGTAGTGGATAGAGTGAGTGAGGGTTAAAAGTTTTGGGGTTTTTTTTCTCTTTCTCTCTCTTGTTATCCTATGGGCACCGTAAAAATATGCTCCTTTAATGTTAGAGGGCTAAATTCAGTAACAAAAAGATCACAAGTTCTGTACTCTCTCCACAAACAAAATGTTGGCGTCATTTTCTTTCAGGAGACGCATTTCCGCTACAAAATAGATATTATTCGACCTCTCACGATACCTTTGCCTATTCAAAGTCCAGGGGAGTTTCTATAGCAATTCACAAGTCAATACCTCACCAGGTATTGGAAAGTTGGAGGAACAGAGATGGAAGGGCAATATTATTAAAACTTGCTATATATGGTAAAAAATGCACATTTATTAATATATATTTACCTAACCAATATCAGATTAAAATAGGTATGCAATTGCTAATAGATCTTATGGAAAGAGCCGAGGGAGTGACGTTAATAGGGGGAGATTTCAACTTTGTTTTCAACCGGGACATGGACACTACAGCATCCTCAATGTCCCACATGAGTACAGATAAAAAGAAATTTAATGATGTGTTGGATAAACTTCAATTAGTTGATATATGGAGGGCCTTTCACCCATTACAAAGGGACTATACGTTCCACTCAAAGGTTCATGGTACATATCATAGACTAGATTATTTCTTGATAAATCAGATGGGAATGACCGTGACCTCTTCATCTGAGATAGGTAGTTTCATGTGGTCAGATCACGCTCCGATATTTATGGTGATGGCTATGCCCAGTGGAAATTAAACGATAATCTATTATATGATGAGGTCTGTAGCTCAGAGATTGGGTTAGCAATATCGAATTTTATGAAGGACCATGTAAGGGATACTACTTCCTAATCTATCCAATGGGAAACACTGAAATGTATATTGCGGGGTCTTTTTATAAAACATGGAGCTAGGTTAAAAAAAGCAAAAGGGAATAGATTAACCCAGCTTTTAAAAGAAATAGCTCAACTGGAAAAACATACACAAAATCCAATACGGGAGAAATTAGTAGAATTAACAGAAAAACTATTAGAATTCCGAACTTTATTAAATGAACAAACATTACGGGTCAGAGATAAAAATCATACCCTAAATTATCGACAAGGAAATAAACCTGGGATACTTTTAGCTAGAGCATTACGCCAGCGAATAAATACAACATCTATTGTTAAGGTTAAAACAGAAACAGGCGACACGGTATATAATCCAAAGGGGATTTTTGAAAACATTCCATACTTTCTATTCCAAACTATATTATATACCAAACCAACTAGCAGAAAAGAACTCCGAAATATATGAGCAGAACATACGTCAATATATAAGGACACTGCTATACCGACTTTAACAGTGGAAGTGGAACAGTTAGAAAAGGAATTTTCTGAGACTGAAATACAAAATGTAATTGATTCACTAGTACCGGGAAAGAGTCCCGGCCCAGATGGGTTTAACCCACGGTTTTATAAAACATTTAAAGAGGTGCTAATCCCAATCATGAAGCGGACCTTCAATTCGGTGTACGCTGCTCAACCCTTTGTCCCATAGGGTATGCAGTCATATATCTCACTTATACCTTAACCAGAGAAAGTTCATACAGTTTGTGGAAATTACCAACCAATTTCCTTGACAAATATTGATCTTTGATTATATTCGAAGATTATTGCTAATAGACTCACACCGATATTGCCAACATACATACATTTAGATCAAGTGGGATTCATAAAGGGGCGAGAGATAATACCCTGAAGACTTTGACATTTATGGAATATGTCCAGAAACACACCATCCCATCCTGCCTTCTGGCAAAAGATGCCGAGAAGGCTTTCAATAGGGTGGGATGGTGTTTTTTTGAAGAGACATTAAGACAATGGGGAGTGGGCCCACTGCTTCGGGAAAAGATAATGGTCCTATATCACAACCCAACCGCTAGAATACGAGCAAATGGAGATGTATCTGACATAGTTACTGTAGCCAATGGAACCCGACAGGGATGTCCCTTGTCGCCACTGCTGTATGTATTAGTTATGGAACATCTGATGACAGCGATTCGGAAAAACAGAGAAATTCAAGGAATAAAAGTGGGGGAGGAGGAATATAAAATGTCGGTATACGCAGACGATCTGCTAATATACATCACAAATCCAATGGTGACATTACCAAACTTAATTAAGGAGTTTAAACACTTTGCTGAATTGAGTAACTTTAAAGTGAATTATAATAAATCCAAAGCTTTGAATATTACATTACCAACAATTACCGTGGAACTCCTTAAAAATAATTTTTCTTTTAAATGGCAGACAAATGCAATCAAATATCTTGGAATATTCATCCCCAGAGAGCTGGAGAAGCTCCAGGAATATAACTATCTTTCGATAACACAAAAAATAATAAAAACACTTCAACAGTATGATAAGGGGATTTTCTCTTGGATGGGTAGGATAAACATCATAAAAATGGATATACTACCTAAGATAATATATAATATATTTCAGACTATTCCAATATTTCCCTCAACAAGTATCTTGAATCAATTATGTAAGGCTATAGGGAGCTTTATCTGGTCAGGTAAACCTGCCAGGGTTAGCAGAGAAGTATTAAATAGGCGAAAAAAGGATGGGGGCTTAGCTCTCCCAGATGTGTCGGTATATCTTAGATCAGTGTTTGTAACTAGGATCGTGGATTGGTTTCACAATGCAGAATGCAAACAGTGGGTGAAACTTGAGGAAGAGGTCGCGACCATAAAACTAAAATCATTGCCATGGATAAGAAGGGAGAATCGGCCCCCAAGGGGAGAGTTGCCTTTCCTGGTTGAATCAACACTGAAAGTATGGGACAGATTAATGAAGAGGGGGGATAGGATCTACCTATATAGGTCCAATGACCCCCCCCTCTTCAGTAACCCAGAATTTCCACCAGCATTGGGTGCTATGACCTTCCTAAAATGGCAGAGAAGTGATGGTACAAGGGTGATACAGACAATGGAGGGGAGTAGACTTCTTCCGTTGGAGGCCTTGGGTATGGAATATAAAACGAAATGGATACTGGCAGCTTCAAAAGTACATCCTCTCTCTGATGAAGGAGGCGGTACTAGATAGATCTTTGACTGAGCTGGAACAATTATTTTTGCAAGAGCAGAAACCAATACATACTCTATCTAATGTATACAAATATCTAATTTCAAAAAAGGAGCAGGAGATAATTTATATAAGAAGGTGGGAGGAAGAGTTGGGGATTAATATTCCCAGAGCAAAATGGGAAAAAGCAACTATATTAACACACAAGCTATCGATCTCCAATAGACACCAAGAAAGAAATTATAAAATATTAGCCAGATGGTATAGATGCCCAGTAGATATGCATAAAATGAATCCAGATAATGAAGACCTATGCTGAAGTTGTCTGGGGGCAAAAGGCACAATGTCACATATTTGGTACTTCTGCCCTGGGGTCCAGACATTTTGGAAAAAAATATACAAGATATATCTGGATGTGACAGGAATAAATTTGCAACCAGATATATTAGTATCAGTATTGTCAATGATCCCAGGATCAGTGAAAATATAAAAAAAAGGGTTTTGAAATACTTTTTAACTGCAGCACGAACTATTATAGCTAGAAAGTGGAAAAAAAAAAGTCTCAAGAGGCACACACACGATCAGAATATACGATGAAAAGCTTCCGTCTGACTTTTTCTGTCGGACATTCCGCTCGTGTGTACGCGGCTTTACTATTCATAGAGCACTTTGCATTGATGAAAACTACAGTGGTTTCTATGAATGGAAAAGGGACAGAAAGGGTAGTACCGTCCCTGGTGATGATTTTGTTTTTTAATTTCTTGACTGAATTTGGGCTTTAAGCTAGTGAAAATTGTTATACATTTCAGTGGATTAATTCCATGTACTTATAATGCATGGAACATTTGCTTCTGATGAGCCAGATGACGTACACGTTGCAAGATATAATATTATAATATTGCTTCAAATATCACTATTACCATGCAGTAAGTGGGATCACAGTTTTATTAAATAGCTTTTTGTACAAAATGTGATATAATAAAACCTAGTTTCTTTCTTGTTTGTTGTGGGACGCAGGATTAAGATACAATTTTGGTTATACAGCCACATACAGGAAGATTTGAAGACTGGCACAAAAGAAAACAGTGACCAGCCCATTATACCCCTCCCACTTCTAGTATGCCGTAGTGTTTTGCTAGTGGCCTAGGAGGATGGATGATATTTCTCTACTGAGAAAAGCACACTTGTTTTTTTGCTAGCCAATTTTTTACAGTCAAGATTCTCCTAAAAGTTGTTTGAGTTAGTCTCTGTGCGGTGTATCCTCAGTATTGGATTTAGAGAGCATACCCAGACCAAGTTGGACTGGACAATTGCAAGGCTAGCCTGGATTGTGATCTTTGTGCACTGGGCTCCACGTTGTGGCACTTTACAGAAATGAGTGTACAGTGCTAATTGGCCATAAAGTGCTCTCTGGATCCAGAGCCGTGCCACAGCCTCTGGTGTGACTCAGTCTCTGAAGACTCACTTTGTGTGTATGCTGATGGGCTCCATTATTATATTGCTGAGCTATAATACAGTACTTTAATTTCTTAGGTGAAGTGTAGCACATACACACTCAGAGTTCGTCTTCCTACCATTGTGGTAACACTTCCCTGTCTTTGCTCTAGATTACAAGTGACACAGGGATCCTCTTAGATTGGAATTGCTGCCGCCTACAGTTACCTGGTCACCTCCAGAAATCTAAACCTCTTCTGTTTACAACAGCCAGTTAGTGAATATTCAAGGCTTAAAGCTGAACTACACTCTTCTCCCCTTTACAGCCAGGGAAGTTTAATCTTGCTGTTCGTTTAATCTGTAGTTGCCATGATGCTGCACATATGATCAGCTATGAGACCAGCCATTTGATGGTTATACAGTTCTTTTGAGAGCTAACATAGCTCTGTCATGCATGGTTCCTTCCTTGGCTCTATCCCGAAAGGATTTCACCAGTTATGCAGGATTTTATAGGCCATATTGCAAATTTAAATGCTGATACTGACCACAGAGGCCATATGCGTACTTCCACACCTTTCCTTGTAACAACTGATCTGCACATGGCCTCTGCCACAGAGGCTGTTTTTTTTTTTTTTTTTTTAATAAGAGTCGTGGAAACCTTGGATGATATTGCTCCTGAGGAGTCAGACTGCTTCCAATACAGACTTAAAGGACACCATTTCAGCTTTTATTGATTCTACTAAATTCTACTCATTAAAATTAGAAGAAAAGAGGTGAGGGCTCTTTACTGTAAGAGCGGCAAGGATGTGGAATTCCCTTCCTCAGGCGGTGGTCTCAGCAGGGGGCATTGATAGTTTGGGCAGTACAGTGGTGTAGTGGGTAGCACTCTCACCTAGCAGTAAAAAGGGTCGCTGGTTCAAATTCCAACCACGACACTACCTGCCTGGAGTTTGCATGTTCTCCCTGTGCCTGCGTGTTTCTTCCCACACTCCAAAGACATGCTGATAGGTTAATTGGCTTCTGTCCAAAAAATTGGCCCTAGTATATGAATGTGAGTGAGGGACCTTGGATTGTAGGGACCGATGTGAGTGTGCAATATGTGTGGAGCACTGCGTAAATTGACGGCGCTATATCTTAACCACTTGACGACCGCCGCACGACGATGTACGTCGGCAGAGCGGCACGGGCAGGCAAAGGGCTTACATGTACGTCCTTGCCTGCCCGCAGGTGGGGGGTCCGATCGGACCCCCCCCCCCCAGTGCCAGCGGCGGTCGTATTCAGGTCAGGGGCGATCAAAGGTGAGGGGGAGGCCACTCATTTGTCGTTTTATTGTTCTCTCTCTCTCTATTCTCTCCCTCTCTCTATTGTTCTGCTCTTTTTTACTGTATTCTATTCTGCAATGTTTTATTGTTATTATGTTTTATCATGTTTGCTTTTCAGGTATGCAATTTTTTATACTTTACCGTTTACTGTGTTTTATTGTTAACCATTTTTTTTGTCTTCAGGTATGCCATTCACGACTTTGAGTGGTTATACCAGAATGATGCCTGCAGGTTTAGGTATCATCTTGGTATCATTGTTTTCAGCCAGCGTTCGGCTTTCATGTAAAAGCAATCCTAGCGGCTAATTAGCCTCTAGACTGCTTTTACAAGCCGTGGGAGGGAATGCCCCCCCCCACTGTCTTCCGTGTTTTTCTCTGGCTCTCCTGTCTCAACAGGGAACCTGAGAATGCAGCCGGTGATTCAGCCAGCTGACCATAGAGCTGATCAGAGACCAGAGTGGCTCCAAACATCTCTATGGCCTAAGAAACCGGAAGCTACGAGCATTTCATGACTTAGATTTCACCTGATATAAACAGCGCCATTGGGAAATTGGGAAAGCATTTTATCACACCGATCTTGGTGTGGTCAGATGCTTTGAGGGCAGAGGAGAGATCTAGGGTCTAATAGACCCCAATTTTTTCAAAAAATAGTACCTGTCACTATCTATTGTTATCATAGGGGATATTTACATTTCCTGAGATAACAATAAAAATGATTAAAAAAAAAAAAAAAAATGAAAGGAACAGTTTAAAAATAAGATAAAATAGCAAAAAAATAATGGTCTGTCGTCAAATGTAAACAGCAATTGCACCATGCATGTGAGGTATTACCGCGAAGGTCAGATCGAGGGCAGTAATTTTAGCAGTAGACCTCCTCTGTAAATCTAAGGTGGTCACCTGTAAAGGCTTTTAAAGGCTTTTAAAAATGTATTTATTTTGTTGCCACTGCACGTTTGTGCACAATTGTAAAGCATGTCATGTTTGGTATCCATGTACTCGGCCTAAGATCATCTTTTTTATTTCATCAAACATTTGGGCAATATAGTGTGTTTTAGTGCATTAAAATTTAAAAGTGTGTTTTTTCCCCAAAAAATGCATTTGAAAAATCGCTGCGCAAATACTGTGTGAAAAAAAAAAATGAAACACCCACCACTTTAATCTGTAGGGCATTTGCTTTAAAAAAATATATAATATTTGGGGGTTCAAAGTAATTTTCTTGCAAAAAAAATAATTTTTTCATGTAAACAAAAAGTGTCAGAAAAGGCTTTGTCTTCAAGTGGTTAGAAGAGTGGGTGATGTGTGACATAAGCTTCTAAATGTTGTGCATAAAATGCCAGGACAGTTCAAACCCCCCCCCCCCCCAAATGACCCCATTTTGGAAAGTAGACACCCCAAGCTATTTGCTGAGAGTCATGTTGAGTCCATGGAATATTTTATATTGTGACACAAGTTGCGGGAAAGAGACAAATTTTTTCTTTTTTTTTTTTTGCACAAAGTTGTCCCTAAATGATATATTGCTCAAACATGCCATGGGAATATGTGAAATTTCACCCCAAAATACATTCTGCTGCTTCTCCTGAGTACGGGGATACCACATGTGTGAGACTTTTTGGGAGCCTAGCCGCGTACGGGACCCCGAAAACCAAGCACTGCCTTCGGGCTTTCTAAGGGCGTAAATTTTTGATTTCACTCTTCACTGCCTATCACAGTTTCGGAGGCCATGGAATGCCCAGGTGCAGGGCCGGATTTGCCATAAGGCCACCGAGGCCAGGCCTCGGGGCGGCAGTGGTGCAGGGGCGGCGCCGCTCCTGCGGCGACTTCGCGGCCGCCCCCCCCTTTTGGGCTGCTCGTTAAAGATGATTAAGGGCACCGGTGCCCTTAGAAAAGATGGCCGCGAGCCGCCCACTACTGCGCATGCGCAGTTCTGAAGCGGCCGGGCTCGGGAAATCTCGTATGCGCTCGGCCGGGCGGCGCATGCGCAGTAGCGTGATTTCGCCGCCCGGCGCCATTTTTTAAAAGATTAAGAAGTAATGTCAGCGGTGCGGCGGCGGGGGGAGAGAGATGACATCTCTCATTGCCAGCACCGCTGTTCCGCCCTCCTTCATCTGGTGGCAGACAGGCAGCATGGCAAGTGACATCCCCATCTGGTGGCAGCGTGGCAAGTGACATCCCCATCTGGTGGCAGCGTGGCAAGTGACATCAACATCTGGTGGCAAGTGACGTCTCCATCTGGTGGCAGCATGGCAAGTGACATCCCCATCTGGTGGCAGCGTGGCAAGTGACATCCCCATCTGGTGGCAGCGTGGCAAGTGACATCAACATCTGATGGCAGCGTGGCAAGTGACGTCTCCATCTGGTGGCAGCATGGCAAGTGACATCCCCATCTGGTGGCAGCGTGGCAAGTGACATCCCCATCTGGTGGCAGCGTGGCAAGTGACATCCCCATCTGGTGGCAGCGTGGCAAGTGACATCAACATCTGGTGGCAGCGTGGCAAGTGACATCAACATCTGGTGGCAGCGTGGCAAGTGACATCCCCATCTGGTGGCAGCGTGGCAAGTGACATCCCCATCTGGTGGCAGCGTGGCAAGTGACATCAACATCTGGTGGCAGCGTGGCAAGTGACTTCTCCATCTGGTGGCAGCGTGGCAAGTGACGTCTCCATCTGGTGGCAGCATGGCAAGTGACATCCCCATCTGGTGGCAGCGTGGCAAGTGACATCCCCATCTGGTGGCAGCGTGGCAAGTGACATCCCCATCTGGTGGCAGCGTGGCAAGTGACATCAACATCTGGTGGCAGCGTGGCAAGTGACGTCTCCATCTGGTGGCAGCGTGGCAAGTGACATCAACATCTGGTGGCAGCATGGCAAGTGACATCAACATCTGGTGGCAGCATGGCAAGTGACATCCCCATCTGGTGGCAGCATGGCAAGTGACATCCCCATCTGGTGGCAGCCAGGCAGTGTGGCAAGTGACATCTCCATCTGGTGGCAGCGTGGCAAGTGACATCTCCATCTGGTGGCAGCGTGGCAAGTGACATCTCCATCTGGTGGCAGCCAGGCAGTGTGGCAAGTGACATCTCCATCTGGTGGCAGCATGGCAAGTGACATCCCCATTTGGTGGCAGGCAGAGTGGCAAGTGACATCTCCATCTGGTGGCAGCGTGGCAAGTGACATCTCCATCTGGTGGCAGCGTGGCAAGTGACATCAACATCTGGTGGCAGCGTGGCAAGTGACATCAACATCTGGTGGCAGCATGGCAAGTGACATCAACATCTGGTGGCAGCGTGGCAAGTGACATCCCCATCTGGTGGCAGCGTGGCAAGTGACATCCCCATCTGGTGGCAGGCAGAGTGGCAAGTGACATCTCCATCTGGTGGCAGCGTGGCAAGTGACATCTCCATCTGGTTGCAGCGTGGCAAGTGACATCCCCATCTGGTGGCAGCGTGGCAAGTGACATCCCCATCTGGTGGCAGCCAGGCAGTGTGGCAAGTGACATCCCCATCTGGTGGCAGCCAGGCAGTGTGGCAAGTGACATCTCCATCTG